>NW_018165550.1:220672-259110 GCF_001263595.1 Phalaenopsis equestris
TGGGGATGTTAATAGTAGAATTCAAGTTGGTTGGTTGAAGTGGAGGAATGCTTCGGGCCTTTTGTGTGATAGAAAAGTACCGCTAAGACTGAAAGGAAAATTTTATAAGATGGTGGTGAGACCTGCAATGCTCTATGGGGCTGAATGTTGGCCTTTAAAAGAGAAGCATAATAATAAGTTAAGTGTTGCCGAGATGAGAATGATTAGGTGGATGAGTGGCTTTACACTTAGAGACAAAATGCGGAATGAATATATTCGTGATAGGGTTGGTGTAGCTCCTGTGACAGACAAAATTAGAGAAAGTCGCCTTAGATGGTTTGGTCATATTAAACGTCGACCATCAGATGATCCGATTAGGAGAGTAGATGTTTTAAATTCGACTTGTGTTAAGAAAGGCAGAGGTAGACCTAGGAAGACTTGGGCTTATTGTATTAAAATGATCTTAATTTACTAGAACTAAATGAAAATATGACACTAAATAGGACGCAATGGAGAAAAAGGATTCATGTAGCCGACCCCACGTAGTGGGATTAAGGCTTTGTTGTTGTTGTATAACTCACCAGTTGAAACATGCAGAAGCATCTTAATTTTCCTGCACTGTTTTGCAAACTCCAACACATTCTTAGCCCCCATTACATTGATGCCCAAAGCCACATCATATCTGCAAATCAAATAAAATTTACAGAAAAAACAAATTAATAATTGCATATTCAAGAAATATTTGTCCAACATGTCTATATATATAAATTTGAAATTCTCATGTACCTCTCATAAAAGTTGGTGGTTGCAGCCACATTAACAACAATGTCAACCTCCTTCCACAGCTGTTCCCTGACCCCATAATCTTTGATTCCTAAGTTTTCATAAGATATATCTCCAGCAACAGCTGAGACTTTGTCTGATATAAATGAATCAAAGTCCTTCCCATGTTTCTCTCTCAGAACATCAAACAATTCCTTTCCAATCACCTAATCACAACAAATTAAAAACTTTCAGGTTTGAAGCCTCAGATGTAAAAGATGAAGGGTTGTGTTAGGTAGTCGACAGTCAACGTAATACTTTTTATAGAATTAAACATGATATAAATCTTTTATATCATTATATGACTCTCAATAGGGAGAAAATATTACGTATTGAGTCCGGACGCAATACACCGTCGGGCAAGGATTTTTGCCCTTCGGCTCCTCCGATGAATCACGCCTGTTTTCTAGATGCTGCTTACGCCCGGACTCCAAATGCAATATTTTTTAATCAGTAGGACACCACCGAGAAAAATGAGAATTAAAATGAAGATTTTCGACTGAAAAATTCGTGATATTTAGTAGAGATGAGCTGATTTAAGCTCGAATATGAAAATTTTTTGGGCGATAAACATAATTTTGAGTTCATCGTTCGTGCTCAAGTGCGGACTGATGTTCTTCTCCTAACCCTAAAATTTACCTATTTATTTAATATTATATGATTTTTCTTAAAATTTTAAGGGATATTATAGTAATTATTTTTTTTGTTAATAACTAAAAAAAAATTGAGTGTTTTTCTAGGGTTAGACATTCAGGGGGTGGTATTCACACCTGCTATTAAAAGAGAGGTTGATTCTGCCTATATTTGTACCTAATAATTTCTCTTTAATTTGAACCATTTAACTCAACATCACAAAATCTAAAAAATTGCACTCATGTAAATAAAAAATTTGGCTGGATCACATCCACAACCCCCAAAAAATTTCTATTTACTAATCTAACCCTCTCGTTCATCTATTTTTTCAAATTCTCTTTCAAATATCAATATTCTTAATAAAACCCCAACCCATATTTTTCCTTTTTTTTATCGAACTCTCAAATCACGACACACGTACATACTTTGGTTCAACAGTTTTGAAATATCACATGAGTGCTACAATCTGTAAATAACAATGTTTCTATGTCTGTAAATATCAATGTTTCTATGGCTATCTCTACAATTATCCCTACAAATTTTGCATATATATATATAGTAGAGCTTTTATACCTCATTTTGAAACCTCTCTTCAACTGAACATCCATCAGAAGCTCTCACAAGCAGAAACAGCTTCTTCACAGAGGGCTGCACCCTCAGCACCTTCTCCACAAAAACTTCCAAAATCCACCCAAAATACATAATTAATTACAAAATCATCACAAAAATTGCATAAAAACCCCTCTTTTTCTAATAAAAAATTAAAAAAAAAAAAAAACTTACTCTTAGCCAAAAAGCCAGTTGAACCAGTAACCAAAACACTCTTCTCCCTCAAGAACTCAGCTATATTTCCAGCTGATTCCATGGCCTGAAACTCAGAATCAAACAGCTTCAAAAAGCTGAAACTAGAGAGAGAAAGAGAGAGAGAGATAGAGATAGAGAGAGAGGGAGATCAATATAGCTCGTACTTCTTCATGACTACTATGCTTCCCTATATATAATAAATATTTATTTATAATTTCAAATATATAGTAATTATATGGCTCTATTTGGTTGGTTTGAATAAAGAGGGGTTGGTGATCAGCTTCGTATGTTCCATTGGAACGCTAAGACAGCAGACATATAAATATTTATAATTATGAGGTTTTTGCGAATCTCAAAGCGTTTAGGTGGAGTTATTTAGAGAGATGTTTGGGGATAAGAATGTAAATTAATGGGGTTATATGTATAATTTTATATTGGGAAATGATGGCAATAAATATTTGTATTAAGATGGATGGGAATTGGGAGCTTAGCTGGTGGTATATTGGTTGGTCGCCTGCAAGCAGTTTTTTGTTTTTTTATTTTTTTTAAATTATTAGTATTTTTTATTTTAACTTGGTGTGAAGTCAATCAATTAATTTATATTTTTAATGTATATATTTTGTATTTTATTTTATTTTTACTTCTTTAGGATTTCACTTCATGTTATATGTGTTGAAGAGTATTTTGACTTTTAAATTTATTATTTTATTTATTTTGGTTCAGGAAGAAAATAGAAAAAACTATTTTTTTTAAATTTTTTTTTTTTAATTCTAGCATGATTTACTTAATATATTTAACATAAATTCGGTCGAACAATAAAATTGGACAGATTAAATTCTTAATCCGCTAGATGTAATTTTTCTTTCCTTCCGTTATTTTTTTAAAGATAAATTTGGATTTATTAAATCTGATTATTACGTGAATTTAACGGATTTAACTTGAAAAGAAATTAAGGGACTATTTGGGGGCAACTGTAGCTTATTAAAAAACAACTGTGCTGAATAATAATCTGATGCTAAAAAAATCGCGGCGTTTATAATAATTTTTTTTAAAATTTAAACCACAACTAGAATGAAAAAGCTGCCACAGAACCTAGTCATGAGTGGTGGAAAGAAGCCAAAACGTCATTTACTCAAACAAACAAAACTACGATGCACTGCCGCATCGCTGCCCCAAACAGACCATAAGTCAGGAGAGTGGATTTATGCCAGATTTAATGGATTCAACATTAAATTGAACCAAATTATTATTCTACATTTACAACATTTAGATTTGACAAATAAAAAATTATCGAATTTACTAAATCCTATTTAATCTAAATTTTATGGGCATCAATACACCCCCTTATTGTGGATTTTGAGGTTACCAAAGTCCAATTTGGACTCTTTTATATTCATGGGGAGAAGAGAATTTGAGAATCACTATATAGGCATATGGGCCATTTACAAACATAACGCACAATTAACTTCAATTTCTTACATTCATAACACTCAAATAATTTCAATTTGCATCAAAAATATCACTTTGGTGCTCTTTAAAGCTTGGTAAAGTAGTGATGATATAAAAAAATAAATTTTGATTGTTAAATATGTAAATACATAGGAATTAATGGTGTGACATGTAATGCAAATCCTCCTAATTAAGTTATTTTTGGTTTAGTTGAAGGAGTTGTTGTATCAAAATTGGATATGATTCATATTTAGAAGTTCATGATTGATGAACTTGTTAGAACTTAAAAAAAAATTCACATTCGATTTCGAGAGAAATAAACCATAGATTAGCGGAAGCGTACCAGAATCCATTAGATCGATTGCGCAAGATATGATCTTCCAATCTGCAGATTTTTCAAATTTCCAAATTTTCCTTAGTTTTCTTGTTGATGGGGTGCAAGAAAGGGATGTATTTATCTGCAAATTGGGGACCATCACCCTTTGAAGTAACTACCAGGCGGTTACAATAACTACCAGGCGGTTACAAAAAAGTTTTGCTTAATTCTAATTCTGCCCCTCATCAAATTAGAATTTGCACTTATGGTATCCACACTATAATATCATGACAAATGTGCCCAAAGTCATGAACTTAATTCTAAATTAGACCACAATAATTTTGACTTATTTAATGATGACCCAACACATTTATTAATTACATTGTAGTCCCAAAATTAATCCAACAGAACTAACTTTTGGCTTCTCTCTACTAGCAAGGTGATGAGTCATTCACACGTTGTAATTCTTCCCCCTTGACACATACTTGACCTTAATTCTCTACTCCAAATAATGGTTGACTATCTAGTATATAAGCACATGGATATTACCTCACATCACATTCTTTGTGGATTTTTCAGTCCAAGGGACTCTTTACATATATTATTGATTTGGGTTTTTGTGTTTCTAGAGAAGCATATGAGTGTAAATACGTCGAGCTAAGTTCGAGCCATCGTTGATTTGAGTTTGAGTATGTGTGTGCATCAAAGAAGTTTTTGTTCTGATTTTAAAGAGATCCGTTAACTGTCTAGAAGAAAAGAGTATGATGAAGGCAGATTCATTACAAGAAGAGCATGAGGCCCGCCAGACTAAACAAGCCAAGTCAACTAGGCCAAAAACAAGGGAACAGAAAGGGGGATAAGAAGATGACCGGATGATCCGAGTGTGAGCCATTCGACCAGAAACAGGACAAGAAAACCTCTGAGCCATGCGCTGCAGGGAAGCCGACTCAATGCAATAGTTTATCCCACAGTGGAGTAGGCCCAATGGGAGATCTAATTTCACAAAGTATCTCTAACCATTCCGAGGAGATCTGAAGACTCCTCACTAAGAATTGAAGATAACCAACCAAGCCTGATTAGTCAACCAAGCTCAGCCGATCAAGTCGATCCTATCAATCCGAGTTAAGAAAAAAAACTTAGCTGACATAGCTAGAATGCACTCAGACAAAAAGTCTATGCTTGTAAAATTCCAGAAATTGTCTAGTGCATGCCCTTTTCAAATGGGGGTAAGAATATAACATCATTATTGTGCTAACTCTTTTATATATTGTAAAAAATATTTTACAAAGAATGAACACTATTCGTTTTTTTTCTCCCTCTCTCTTTCTTTTTCTTTATTTACGTTCTATTCTCTTAGCGTGTTCCACGAACAAACTCGGATTCAACAACATGATTAATTAATTGAGCTCGAGCTTAATTCTACACATTCTAGCCCCCTCTCTAGCCAACTTGTTTCTTTATGGAAGACATAAGACAATTTTAATTAATTTAAGTTTTTGTTATAATAAAATGTACAATTAGAAGATAAATAATAAGAAATCAACACACTGCTTACGACATTAGTGAGATTCAGGCGTAGCTTCCCACCATGAGGCCGTGTGTCTGAATCACACATATTACTCTGTTAAGCTCAACTTCTTTTAAAAAAATAGAAATCATCAAATATAAAATTAAATATTTTTATTTACAGTACATTTTATTTTAATATTTCTTAAAACCAGCTCGCTCACGAGCGAGCTAATGAGTCGAGTCAGGACCTTCTTAAACCTAGCTCATCATCAACCAATCAAGCTCAGCTCACGAGCCCCTTATAAAGCCAACCCCAATCCGATTCAGGAGTCAGCTCAACTCAGTCATACCCATAGCCAGCGCGCACACGATCACATCTAGCATCTCTCAACCTTAATTTATCAAGCATTATAAGTCAAAGTCAACCATCAAATCTCTTCATAAAGAAAAAAAAATATGTTATGGGATGACCAATAATAATAATAATACATAAATAAATAATAATATTATTAGCACAGCTATTGGAACCCAACAACCATATGTTTCCTTGTTGCTTAAGTCTTACTCTCCCAATTAGGAAAGGGCTACGTTACTTGTGATCTCCCCTCAACTCTTCCAAGAAACCCATTTAAAATGTCTTTTTAATCCTTCTCGTTTGGATCTGTCGACACGCGAACACGCAAGCCATGCACGCACGTAATTTGAAGACTTTTGACGGGCATTTTGGTCAACTTAGTCGGCCTAATTTTCAAAAGTGTTTGTGTAAACGTTTTATTTTTATTTCATTTCATTTTCGCTCATGCTTTTTTTGCTTTTCATTCCTATATTTTTATAGTGTTAGGTTCAGTGAACTAACGCACACCATAAAAAATATATATATTTTTTAATTTTTTTATTTTTTGTATATTTACATAGATACCATGCAATTTTTATGTATTTACGTATTGATGCCTAAACTTTTATATTTACATACGTAAGGCTCAAATCATTGACATGTCGAACACATATTTTCATGCATAAATTAAAAATTAAGCACCGAGGTGGTTTTTTTTAACTACCGAACTGATGTATTTACACGTGTCATGATCGAATTATTGAGAATTTGATAAAAAAATGAAAAATATGGGTTGGGGTTTTATCGTGAATTTTGATATTTGGGTGAGAATTTTGAAAAATGGATGAAAGAGGGTGGTGGATTTGTAAATAACAAGTTCCGAGTGTTCTTTATGTAATTGCCCTTTTTAATTAATCATAATGAGAAAAATATTACATTAGGACTCCAAACGTAGAGTTACGTTCGGAGTCCACTCATGTGCGGACACGTGGCTTCAAGAAAACGAGCGCGTTTTCCTGTGATCCGGCCCGATAACATAGAAGAATAATCCTTTTGTGTTATTCTGCGTTATTCAGATGTTATTGTGATGATATTGATGTGTTATTGTGTTATTATGATACCGGGAATATTCTCAGAACACAATAACATATGAATATTACCACAATAACACCTGAATAATGTGGCATAACACAGGAGAAATATTCCTCTCCACCAAAATAATTTTTTTTTTATTTTTCTATCACCTTCACGTGTCCGCATATGAGTAGACTCCAAACATAACTCTACGTTAGGAGTTCTGACGTAATATTTTTCCATCATAATGTGTTGAACTGTTGATGCTGAGTAAATTGTAAATTTCCCATTTTCTTAAAGTAAGATTTACATACAGACCACTTAATTCCTATGTATTTACATATCCAACACTTAATTTTTAATTTTTTACATGTCATCTTATGTAATTTTAAAAGTTATAATAATGATATTTTTTTATATGATGTGAAACCCCTATAAGGTTAAAAATATAAAAGGTAAAATTTATGTGTTAGATTTGTAAATATATCCCCTATATTCTTTAGTTGATTAGTCAAATTTAAATAAAAAATTTAAGGTTAGATATGTAAGGGAATAATTTTGATTAATGAATTACATGTCTGCTCATGCATGTGAATAATTATTCTATTATTTAACAAGTAGTTTGCCTATAATTTGATTGAATAGTTATTTAATCAATATTTAAATTTTATTTAAATACCTATGTCTCGTCCCCCGGCTTGTTGGTTGGCATCCAAGGTATAAAACCCCTCAGGTCGGGGGTTCGAATCCCTTCTGACACAGTTGGCTTTAAAGAAGATGGTATTCGAGTTGGACACATTATGAATGGTTGGAGACTCGTATAATAGTTTTTTGTCATTCCTTATATATATAAATTATAAATGAATAGTCGGATGTTATTATATGAGCCCCGGTCATTCCTCATGTTTAATATATGGTGTGTACTCGAATTCTTAGATGCATAAAGAATGACCGGGGCTCCTATAATAGTATCCTACCATTCCTTTATAATATAATATATATATATAATATATATATATATATATATCACCAAAGATGTAAATAGCTCTTATTGATTATTTATACACACAGGTAAAAGAGAAGTAAATGAAGGAGACATCGATATTTTTACGTGAAAAACTCTTACAAGAGAAAAAACCATTAGGTATAGCTGGCAAAATAATTCGCTATGTAATTTTAAGTAAATATGTACACTTTTCTATTGAATTAAAGAAAATGAAATTGTTAAGCTGATAATCATAGTTGTACAATAGTAGTGTGGCTCTATGTAATTCACTTTGTATATATATACTTCCCCAACCACCTCTTCGAACAGTCTGTATTGATTCTCCATAATCATAAAGATTTTTAATAACTTGAGGGCATTAATGACCACTTAATTAGGGATCTTAAGTTCGTTGGATTCCTCTTGTCTAAACGCTCGATTTAACTATAAATATATTAAAATTGAAATTAATCTGACATTTGATTAACAATCCAAAGTCTCTACATGAGCTTTAATGATTTGATCTGGGCTTGATTGTACCTGGATTGAAATGATTTTGATATCGTTGGATTCATCTTGTCGAGACGACCGAGCATACACGATTTATTTATTTATTTTTGCTATCCTAATCATTAAAAATTATATTTCTCATTTACAGTTTTAGGCTATTTTTTAAAAATAAACTTTGAAAAAGTAAAATAAAAACTGTAAACTGTTGTGAAGCATAAACATAACCTTACATCTAATACAAATCAGCACGTGTAGCACAAAATTTACGTACGTAAGAAGTTTGCAGAGCTGCATATATCAGAAGTTATTCAGGAAAACATCTTATTAAACCAGAGACACATAAGAAAAAAAATCTCCAAATCTATTTTTGTCTTTTGTCTAATTGTGTCTTGATATTTTTGATATACAACATCAAACTCAACAATTTGTTAAAATAATTATTAATTGCATTTGGAGTCTAGTGAAATTGTGTGACCCCCCTTACCTCAACATTCTATTGAGTGACAATTATAAGCTCGGCATTGCTAGCCACCCATTTGGCATTGAGAACACCACTATAATCCATAACTTGTTTATTAGAGGTGTGAACGTGTCAAGCCGAGTTCGGATCATGTTCAACTTCAACTTAAATTTTGTTAGTTAATCGAGTTCGAGCTGAAGACCAAATTTAATTCTACGAGTTTTAGCCGTGAGCTGACATATTTATTATAAACAAGAAAAACATATATATATATATATATATATATTCAAAGGTTTACTGAAAAGTTTTATCCTGAAATACTAATTTATAAAGGCAATAAATAAAATAAATCAAACGGAAAACATTACATTTAGAATTAATTAGATTGTTGCAATATTACGTGTTAGTTTGTTAGAAAACCAAGGAAGCATTAAGTTTTTGGAGGATTTACACACAGAACATAACACTCAAATCCAATATATTTACATATCTGCCATCTACATTTCATTATATATAACCACACCATTTTTTTATGCATCAAAAGTGATATTTTGATATTATCATAAAATTTGGGTATATAAATGCAAAAAGTAAATTTACGGGGGGGTTAAATATGTTAAAACATAAGAATTGAGCTATGATAAACGGCTCAAGCCATGACAACAATCAAATTTTTTTATTTTTCTATTTTTTAAATTTACATACATATATGATGCAAAAAATTCGCAGCGGTAGAGTAGCAGATTATCGTCTTAGAGAATTCTACACACACTCAGATGAAAAAGAAAAAAACAGTGACTACTCCAGAAGTTTTTACGTAGAAATCCCGTAGAGGGAAAAACCAGGGGCCCAACCCAGTTGCGAAAATTTACTATTGATTGATGATTACAGAAATCCCTTATCCCACATACGGGAAAGAGCGAGAGAGATGGAACTATTTATAGTATTATGGGTGCAATTAATGCAGGAATATGAATCATTTTTTATCGAATGATCCGGAGAGCTTCCCTTGATCATACGACGTTGACTGAAAATTTGGGTGTCTTAATGATGTCAGAATTGAGTGATTTTAAGCTCATTGAGTCTTAATGATGTCAGAATTGAGTGATTTTAAGCTCGTTGAATTCGCTTGAATTCGCCTTGTCGAGCCGCTCGATTCGAGTATAAACTTGTCATATTCGACAACCCATTGATCTTTCAAATGTGTCCGAAAATCATTTAAACGTGCTTCAACATTTTGATCTAGGCTTAATTTGACTCGGATTGAGCTAGTTTTTATATCATTAGGTTCGTCTCATCAAGCCGGTCAGTCTGACTATAAGCTTGCTAAAATTTGAGCTCTAGATGACTTTTTATCAAGAATTGAATGTTTCATGTTTAAAATATCGTCTCGAGATTCGTGTCGGATGATGAAAATTTATTGGTGGAGTATCAATATACATACTTTTTTTATGTATTTACGTATCTAAAATTTGATATTTACACTTATAACCTTATTGGTGTATTTCAATTTTAAAAAGATGATGATGCCAATATTTTTAATATGATGCTAAATATTTGAATGATATGCAATTATACAAGTAAATATAAATAGTTAAGTTCAAGAAATATGTAAAATAATAATAATTGGGTCGTATGCATCTAAAAGCCCCTGAAAAATATTACTGCCCCGAGTCCGGATGCAAGCTACATCTGGACAATGGTTCCGATCCATCTAAAAGAGCGGAGAAGATAAAAATAAAAAAAAAAAACTCCAGTGAAACACAGTCGTTGCCTGGACGAAGCTTGCATCTGGACTCCCGATGAAAAAATCATAAAGATTTTATCTCACAACTTTCTCATTACCCAATACTTAAGCCCATATAATATATCAACTAAGCTCATTAATTTTCTTTTAATTAATCAACATATTCTCTAATCTCATAAAAGCTACAAAGTACTATTAACTTTATAATCCAAATTTAGCATTAAATTATTATTTTTTACATAATAAACCTAAAATATTGTTAAGATGCCTAAACAATGAACTTAAATTTTCAGCAGGCAGGAAGGAATCCTTACAAATATATACATTTGGAAGAAGAAAAACAATTCGCTCTTCAGTCACTCCAGCTATCTCGGTCTGCCCCTTTACAGTCACCTTCCTGCACATATAACAGAAATCAACTTCCATATTTCAGTAATGGCTTAGAATAATTGGCTCTCACTCTCTCTGTCTAGAGAGAGAGAGAGTCTCTCTCTAGAGAGCACGAGAGTTTGAGAGAGAGAGAGAGAGAGAGAGAGAGTTCAGCATAAAGATACACTCTAGATTGATTTTTACAGAAAAATTTACATAAATACCATATGACTTCCATGTATACATGTATCTAATACCTAAATTTTGATATTTACACTGATAATACTTTAGTGTCATAAACTCATGCATAAAAATGGCTAATTCAATTTTAAAAAGTTAAAAATAATATATGACTTCCATGTATACATGTATCTAATACCTAAAATTTGGTATATGTAAATACATTAGAATTGTGTAATATGTATGTAAAGGCCCTTCTTTTTTTATATGTAAATACATTAGAAGTTGCTCTTTCTATATAATTTTTATTATACCTTTACATAAGTAACATTTCCTAAATTAAATTTTGAGAATTGTAAAGCCAACACCTAAACATTCATATTTACATGCGTACCATCCAAATCTTAAATATCAAATCAAAATATCACCATCAATATGTTTCTAAAAGTAAAATACATCTTTTCATGCATAGATTTATGAGACCAAGAGGTTACTGAGGCAAAATATTGAACTTTAGCTGTTAGATATGTAAATACATAAGAATTGTGTGACATGTATGTAAATTTTCCCTTTTCTAAATTTATTTACTATTCCTATTAGTTAGAAAGATATTTTTAATTATGATATGTAAAAATGAGAAATAGATGGAGGGTGATACGGATCCATACCGTTTCGGCGACCGCCGGACTCAATGGAGACCAAACCAGAATTTTCCTGTCATTGCTGCCAGTATATATTTCCTGCATAACCGCCAGAAATTCAAAATATAGTATTTAAGCATCCGAATCAAGCTCGAGAAACCCTCGCTTGAGTTTGAGCATGATTAAATAATTAAGTTTGAGCTCGTGCAAAGATTTTAAACTGCCGTATTTATAATTAAGTAGAGAAAATAATATTAATTAAAGCTATTTTTATAATAAAATGATAAATAGAATGAGTAATTAAGAGACATAATGAGACATCGCGTGATATAAAATATAAAATATCGAGCATTTCTAATAATTTAAAGATGAAGCCTTGACATTTAATATATTTTTAGGATATTTATATTAATATTTTTTTAAACAAGTCGGCTCACGAGTCTGGCTAGTTAGCTCATCGAGCTCAGCTCTCGAGCCATCTACAGAGCCAAGCCCGAGTCGACTTGTTTAAAAAGAGCACTGCATACCTGATCATGCCAATTAAAATAGCAGCAGTTTACTGATTCGTAATGGCCGCGCAATGTCTGAAAAGTAACACCCGACCAAACATGATATGCCTACAAAATCAAACAGAGAAATACATCAATAATCAAATTATTCCAGTAAGTATGTTTAAGAAAGATAAAAAAATATATTGGGAAATTTACAAATATACCACACAAGTCTTATGTATTTAAATATCCAACACAAAAATTTTAATGTTTACATTTATAACACTGAAGTGTTAGAAATCAAGAAGTGTCAAAATAGTCCCCTGACTCTTTGTAGAAGGTCATTTTAATCCCAAAATCTATAAAACTGTCCAGACTTTTAATATGGATAGAAATCACGAGGGACCCTTTTTATCCCAATTTAAAGTGTCGGGGAATAATTTGACACTTCTATAGACTCTGGGACGAAAATGACCACATGTAAATGCTTAAGCGATTTTAAACTTTACTCGTTAAAATATTAAACATAACAAATGTATTTCACTTTTAAAAAGTTAGTAATAATGGTATGCATGTAAATATCAAAATTTAGATGACACACACACACACACAGATATATATATATATATATATGAGAATTGTGTGGTTATGTATGTAAATGCCCGAAATGTATTTTGGCAAGGGATAAGGCAGCACCTTGACAGAACTCATGCATGGAACAAACACAAGAGATGAATCATTTGTGACAGCAAGTTGTAAGGGTTTGCTTGTCTGAAGCCTCATGGATTCAAAGTTCACCAATGTGTTGCAGCCAGATTCGACATCCCATAACCGCAGCCTTGAATCTGATCCTGATATTTGACATAAAAAATATTTAGCACCCCAAGCATTTTAAACATGCTATTTACAAATCTTGCATCCTATTTCAGTCATTTTTTCAAATCCTCACTCAAATATAAAAATTCACGATAAAACCTCCACCCATATTTTTCATTCTTATTAAATTCTTGATGATTTGATTGTAGAACACATAAATTCATTAGTTTGATAGTTCTAAAAAATCACGTGCGCTAGTTTTATAAATAACAATATTTCGAGTGTTGTGCATTGTATTTATGCCAAAATATTTTAACAGCTGAGTGTGCATAAACATGTTTGTTATTCATATGCAATTCATTTATCAAAATATTTTGGAACATAGTTTGCCTCTCCGTAGCGATACAAACTAAAAATCGGAATGATTCGTCCTTTTCGAGCGGAAAATAGACAGACAAATATATTTCTGATTTCATAATTGCATCTACGATGCAGATATATGATTAGATTATTTCTATTGTGAATTATTTTTACCTCCTTACCTATGCATGAAAAGATGTATTGTACATTCTAAAAGTTAAAATGGTGTTATTTTTGATATGATATGAAAATTTTGGGTGGTGTAAATTGTAAACAAGTGAAGTTTTAGATGTCTGAAATGCAAATACATAAGAATTGGGTGGTGCACATGTAAATGCTCCCTTTTTTGTTGTAATGCAGAGGTGAGCTAAACATTCAGCACACCCTAGATCCCGCATATTATACAGTTCCATACATCTGGATAATTACAGCTTATGCGACACACTAAACTCTTTATGAGCAATTTAACATATATCTACTAGCTGCGTATAATCTTTTCATAATTTATAAAGTTTTTTTTTTATTTTTTAAATTCAGATATTTGCAAGACTTTCAAGCATTTATAGCTTTCACATGATCATTAGTGTAATATTTACTATTATTTACTGAACAAATTGAACTTGTTTACCAGTTGGACAATGCAGCCTACCCTTTTTACATCGACAAAATTACATGGATAATTTAGCAATTTTCTTAAATTTTAGGGACTTAAATAACTTTTTCTTCATATTGGTTGAAATCAGTCAATCACTCCAGAACAGTTGAGAAAGGATGATGATGATTTTGAGCATATCAAACATCATCAATTTAGTCTTATCCTAATTATTTATTCAAAATCATTTTTGTTATCCAATCATTCCTATGGACAGCTACACGAGGTGATAACTTCACTTTATGCAAATCACCCTTCAAAATTTTCGGTTATGTTACCTCAGTGAAACCCTTTAGCTTTTAATTCTTCCACATGAATTTTGTCTATATGGGGCATTTGCATGCATGCCACCTAATTCCTATATATTTATATGTCTAACACCTATATTTTACTTTTTATATTTACACCACCTAAATCTTTCATATCACATCAAAAATATCATCATTCAATTTTTAAGTAGTAAAATATACCATTTCATGCGTAAATAAGGGGGCATGCATGCATAAATTGAAGTTTAGGGGTTGCATATGTAAATACATAAGAATTGAGTGGCACATATGTAAATCTTCCTTTGCCTATTAACATAAGAATTGAGTGGCACGTATGTAAATCTTCCTTTGCCTATTTTATTAATTTTATAGGCGCATCTTCTATAGCTTTCAATACACGTTCAATTCACCAGTGTTTCGTTCACAATCTTATTATCAATAGATACTATCATCATCACTTCTCCTGTATAGAAATTTCTCATTCCATACTTCCAAGATTTACAAATATATCCACCTCAAATCCTCATTTTTACCTTGCTCAACTTGACTATCACTAATTTATTCACCATATCACTCATATCCTATTCTAAGCATAAGACTTGCCCCTCTGTCGAACTCTTTGCATATCTGCCGCCCCTCTCTTCTCCTAATCGTTGCAATCCCTCTTCAATCCCTTCCACTTTCATCCCCCTTCCTTTCCTAGATCTTGCAGATGCTAGCTACTAGTCTTCCCCTATTTATACATGGTGTTTTTCTTAGATTTAATCTATTTTTGTTGATTTCTGTTTTCAAGTGTGCCTTCCAGGTGTTCCCTCTTTGAGGGTTATATCCGATGGAGAGCGGTGCTACAACTATAACTCGCCCAAGGCAGTATGTATCTCCCCTCCGTTCTTGCCTTGTCAGTCAGCCGCACACAAAGGTTGATGGTCTCGCCCCTTACTCGCTTCAGCTGACTGCAGCTCCCACCAACAACACAAACAGGCCGCAATCCCTTCTCTATTCACCTCTCAGCCATTCGCAAGTCTTACCAACACCATAGACAGGTCGCTACTAGCTCCCAGCCATCCGTGGGTCCTCCCAACTCCACAGACAGGTCGCTACTACCTCCCAGCAGTTTGTGGGTCCTCCCAACGCCACAGACGGGCCCCTGCTACACCCCCAAGTTCATCATCAATCATTCATAGCTCAGTCCAGCACCACGGTCGGGCCCCTCCCCCCCTCCCCACTCCCATTCGCCCCCAGCTAATCAGTGTTTCCAGCAAACTCGTTGGCCACCGACTTCACTCCCGCGGCATCTTCCACTCGTCGGAGCTATCGCGCCCACTCGAGAGGGCTATAATTGCCTTCTGCTATTTATTTACGTTGTTTGTATTTTCTACAGTTCACATCATCTTTATATGTATAGTGTTAGTGTCGTCGTAGTGTCACTCGTGTACCCTCTTTTGAAAACAACAATAAAATTGTGTCTTTTGTGTCGTAATTTGGGTTAACTACGGTATCAATATAAAAATAGAATACTACTAAAATAAAATTTATTTAAAATTTTATTCTTGAAATACCCTTTAAAGTTAATGGCTGATGTTAACTTCAACAATGAAATTTGGCCTATGGACTAATTCAGATCAATGTTTAGTAGACTAGGACTAATATGGAGCACTGTAAGACTTCGGACTAAATTGCTCACTTATTAAAAGTCCGGACACTATTCTGGGCTTTTGCTCATTTGTAAAAATCCCTTGGTGTTTTTTAAATAGGTAAAAATTAAAAAGTAAAATATTTATTGTTTTATTTAAGAAAAAAATTTCCGACTTTTACTTGAACAACTTTCATTGCACCACTTTAAATACAATTACTTTTTATCAAATCTATAAGTTAAGCGCTACCTTCATCTATCTGACTTAATGGGAGCTCAAACAGATGCAACTAAAAACTAATAATATAACAGGAAAAAAGGAATGAGATACATGAAAACATGTTGGGGCAATTTCATACAAAACACCCAATTTCTATGTATTTACATATATAACAACTAAAATTCATTTTGTTTACATTTATACCACGCAAATCTTTCATATCAAATAAAAAACACCACCATTTTAACTTTTAAAAACTAAAATACACATATTCATGCAAATGTAAGGTGGTATATATATATATATATACATAAATTGAAGTTTTGGTGCTAGATATATAAATACACAGGAATTGAGTGTTCTACATGTAAATCTCCCAAACATCTAAGGCACAAACTGACCTGAGCTTAGCAGATAAATTCCATCCTTCGTCGCTTCTAATCCCGTCACAGCGCCATAATGGGCAGTTGCTCGATTAAGAGTGGACGACATTCCCGGGTGCAGCCTCTGTGCTGCAGAAGCTTTAGGGAGATTATGACGTTTGTTCAAGTAATTAGAATTCCTCAGACTGCAACTAGAAATCACTCTTCTGTGAGATGTTGGAGCTTTGGGAGAATTTTTTGCAGCAGCTGTCATCCTTGCTGCATTTGCCTGTTTAAGAGAATAAAAGGTTATATTTATAATGAAGGCAATTTCATGCATAACAGTCAAACATAACTATTCATAAAAACTAGCCCCACGCTACAGTCATCTTAAATTGTCACCTAAATATCGCAAAATTCAGAACAAAATCCCAACCTGTATTTGTTTGCTGTGAAACTTACATACCCAACACACCAATCTTATGTATTTATATATCTCACACCTAAACTTTCATATTTACGTACATAGTACTTTGGTGTTTTAAACCTACACATGAAAAGATGTATTTCACTTTTAAAAAGTGATAATAATGCTATTTTTGAAGTGATATTAAAGATTTGAGTGTCCTGTGTGTAAATATGTAAGTTTAAATGTGAGATATGTAAATACATAAGAACTATGCGCATTGTATGTAAATGACCATTTTATTTTTATCAAATAACCAACAGTTTGATCATGGTGTGAACTGCTAATGCAGATTCCATAGTTTAAGAAAGAATGACAGGTATCGATTTTATAAATAAGAAAGAATTTGATGTTGCGTGGGCAAAAATCCAGATTTTTTGCAGAAAGCATCCTGAAGGGAAAATATCCTGCTTTAACCATGCAAGCCCTCAACATTATTAATTTGGGCATTTACATACATACCACACAATTCCTATCATTTACATATCTAACATATAAAGTTTGATATTTACATTCATAAAACTCAAATCTTTAATATGACATCAAAAATACCACTATTACTAACTTTTTAAAACTGAAATACACAATTTCATGGATAGGTTTAAGACACCAAAGTGTTATAAAAGTAAAATCCATCCATCCATCAATCCATCAATAGTAAAAACTTTGTTCTAAACATAGATTGGATTAGAAATTGTGCCAAACATACCACCAAATTCCATAAAACATTGTTCTAAACATAGATTGGATTAGGAATTGTGCCATCCATCATCTTGTTCATTTTCTCACAACCTCAATGGTAGTGTAATTATCATCTAAAATCTGCTTTGTAAAACTTGTCCCGAGAAAGAACATACATACATACATTCACTCTATATATATAAGTGAATGTTTCTACTTATTAATGGAGTTGACAAAACAGTAAAATGTGAAAATGTTGGGAGAATGTTGTTAAAAAAGAAGTTGCACTAAGTGAACAAAAACAGTTAAATAGACAAAACATAATAATTCAAGATGACAATAAAGAACTACAAATAAAAAAACCTAAAGAGAAAAAATAATGGAAAAGAAAAGATGCATTTACATACATACCACCTAACTCCTACGTATTTACATATCTAACACCTAAACCTTATTTCTGATATTCATACCATCCAAATCATTCATATCACAAAAACAAAAACAAAAAAAACCACTAATTTAACTTTGACAGGTGAAATACACATTTTCATGCACAGGTAATACGACATATATGTAAAAACTACAGTTTAGATGTTAGACATATAAATACATAGGAATTAAGGGGTATGCATGTAAATCATCCAAAAGAAAACAAACAGGTGTCAGAATATACAATAGGGGCAACTCATTGTAGTGAAAATAGAATAATGAAAGCATTCCAAGAGCCGAGGGAAGGACATGAATAATTTCAGTTGCAAGCTTGAAGGAACTTGAACTAGACTCATAAGTTTCAACAAAAGCAAAATAAAGTGCAGAAGAGAGAAGTATATATTCTATGTTGAAAAATGAAAAACTCAGATTTCATACTAATTGTGCAGTCCGCTTAATACGAAAAATTAGAAAAATGCATTAACATGAATAGATGTGAATTACAACTTCTACTAATGTTTCAGAAAATCAAAAGGATAGTTGGAATAAAGGGCATTTATCTGAAAAAATGACATAGCGTACTTTCTTCAATGAATTCTCAGATAGAGGCGGTCTCCTCCCAAGCTGAGACCGCAATTGATCTAAAACAAGGAAACATCCTGCGCGTCTTATGTCCCAAAATCGTATGGCTCCATCACACCCTCCAGTCATCAAAACCCATTCACTAGAAGATGACCATTTTAGAGTCATTACTCCATCTGCAATGTAAACAATACAAAAATTAGAATAATTTACAGACATGGCACTCAATTCCCTGAGTATTTACATATCCAGCACCTAAACTTCAATTTTACATACCCTTTACCTATGCATAAAAAGTGTATTTCACTATTTAAACGTTAAAATGGGGGTATTTTTATGTGATATGAAAGATTTGGGTGGTAGAAATGTAAAAGACAAAATTTAGGTGATAAACAAGTAAATTCATAAGAAAACGAATGATGTTGCAACATGACAATACATGTTACAATGTTTATATTGATAGGTTTGAAATCCACTCTGGAAGTGTTTCCGACATTAAGGAGGTCCAAAGTCACTTCTAAAATGTGCCACAAGGATATCTTTAGTTCTCGATAACAGAGTTTTTCCGATTAAAACAAAAATCTTCATAATTAGTTGCATCAAAATCTGTTCTTACAAATTTTTGTTCAAATAAGTTGTGATTAAAATCACAAGGAGGCAGGGTGATGCCAGAGTTAACCTAAATCATAATAGAAAAAACAAATTTATTACTGAAAACAAATAGACGGTTACAATCAAGCACACTTGAAATGAATGTTACAACAAACACAACACAAACTCACACTAGGGCTCGATCTATAGGTAATAGAGGTTGGCTAAGTGGTTGGGGAACGGAGGTAGGAGACTAAAATGGTTTTGGGGTGGTTGGGACAGCAAAAGGAATGGCTAGAATGGCGTGGGCAACAAAGCGAAGCATCGGGATAGTGAGGGCAATAATTGGGTTGGCAAGCAGAGGGACAAGGTGTGGTGGAAAGGGTTGGAACTGCCTGGGGACAGCAGGATGCTGTTTTCCAGGTTGTTTTCCTAGGTGACGGCAGCGAAGGGGTACAATGGGGACTGCAGGACTGTAAGAGGTGGCTCTCCGGGAGTGGCAGCAAGCTATAAGTGTTGGAATGGGAAGACTGCAGTGAAAAACAACAAATGAGTGCTATTTGGGTCGGCTCCAGCGATGGAGTATAGCCGGGTCGTGGGGAAGATGTGGAAGGGGATCGAGAAGATAATCACCATCTCAGGAGAGATATACAGTTGGGAGTGTCATGGGAAACAAGCTAGTTTGTTTTTAAAACAAAAAAATAAAAACATGCAAAAAGTGCATAAAACAAAAATGTTTTAAAAATAAACGCAAAAATACAAAAACAAAAGTGATCCCGAAAAAGCCCTTAAACTTCTATCAACTTTAAAAAGTGGCTTTCGTAACAACAGTTTTTTAACAAGTTTTTCTATAAGGAGAGACCTAAAAAAACAAAGCCTAAAAAACTGGTCATTTCATGTAAGATGATGCTATAGCATAGAAAAATGTATCCAAGCAAAAGTAACCCTATAAAAAAATATATTTACCATGATGCCCTGACAACGTATGAGTGAATGCTCCGGAAGCAATATCACATAAACGAACTTGAACGTCTGCACTCCCAGCAGCAATGAGCATGTGGGTTGATGCAATGGAGGACATGGCAGTGCCATAAACTTTTCCAGGCATTTTATATTCCATGATTGCCTGATAAAATCAAAGAAGATTAACATACATATTACTCAATTTTATACATTTACATATCTAACATCTACACTTCAATTTTTACAGACATGTCACCTTACTATAAATGAAAAGGATTGTTTAACTTTTCAAAAGTTAAAATGTTGATATTTTGATGTGATATGAAAGATTTGAGTGTTGAGTGGTATAAATGTAAAAATGTATAAATGTAAAAATTAAATTTTAGGTATTTCAGATATGTAAATACATAGGAATTGAGTGGTATGTGTGAAAATATCCCTAAAATTAATTTATAATAAATTGAGTAAGATTTGAGTGGTATAAATGTAAAAAGTAAATTTTAGGTATTTCGGATATGTAAATACATAGGAATTGAGTGGATGTGTAAAAATGTCCCTAAATTAATTTATAATAAATTAAGGGATCAAAATAATCCCCTTCCTATGTGTAAAAATGTCCCTAAATTAATTTATAATAAATTGAGTAAGGGATCAAAATAATCCCTTACATGGCTCTATTTCAGCCCTAGAGTATATAAAAATGTCAAATTAGTCCACAAACTCTTTAAATATGGGCAAACATAGCCCCCAAAAAGGAGTATTTTAGCCTTCATTAAAAGAAATTGAAAATAAAATAACACTTTTATAGACTCTGGGACTAAAATGACCCCCTGCAAATAGTCAGGGCTTTTCTCATAATAAAATTGGGATCCAATTCATCAAAGTAGACAAACTGCACAATACAAAATAAAAGCTTACTTGGGAAGTATTTGTATCCCACACTTTGATATCATGATCATAAGAGCCAGTGATAAACAATCCAGTGTCTATTGGATACCAAATAGCAGATGATATTGAAAATTTATGTCCATGTTCGTGTTGCTTATCAACGAGTACTATGCTCCTGTGTTTCGCAATGAGGCCATATTCATCATAATCTGAAGCTTGTTGAATATCATAAATGGCAACCGATGCATCCGATGAACCCGATAGCAAATATCGACCCTCTGTCAAATCAACCTAACCATGTAGTTAAATAATGTGGCCACAGAACATAGTTGACAACAGTTTAGAGGGGCCTTAATACATCATGTTTAACATACATTAGCAAAAAATTATTGCATGGATAGAAAACCCAAATGATGCACACATACCTAAGAGCAACAGGTGATTACGGAATTATTTGATAAAACATTTTAGAGAATTTTACTTGCATACCACATAATTAATTTACATGTCTAACACCTAGAGTTTTATATTTACATATATAACTCATGCATGAAAAGGTCAATTTGACTTTTAAAAAATTAGTAATAGTGTTGATTAGAATGTAATGTTAATGATACAAGTACTATGCATATAAAAATGGAAATTGTATAAAAGAATTGTGTGTAATTTATGTAAATGTCCCAACAATTTATTGGTTCTTCATTATGCCACTTTATGGTAGATCAAGAAATCACTATAACCAGATGAAGGGAAGGGTGAATGATTTTGTAGCTTGGGATGCATTTGTCAAGAAAGCAATTGGCGAAGGTGCACCTGTGAAGCAGTGGGAGCGGCGTAAAGGGAGCTGCAGCTATCTCTCGCAAGTTCCTTCATCAGGATCGAACCGGTCCAAATCTAGGAGGGTCAATCGACTCTTCCACAAGGAATTGGTGCCTCATTTCCATAGGGGGATCCAATCGTAGTTATATAGTGCTTATATATACAATTTTAGTATTTTAGGTTCAACCGTTTTCTCGTGTTTCTGTTCAGGAAAACCGTCGGTGTTTTTTCTCCCTTCTAATATTGTATCCAAACATGGGTGGTGCTCGAGCTGTAGCTTGTTCGAGATGGCGATCTCCTTCCAAGGGATCGAGAGGTGCTCCAGCTGTAGTTCATTCTCGCGTATGTATTTACCTCCGACTTTTCCAACATCCACATTCCTCCCCTCATTGTCCCCGCCGCCTTTCATCATTGTCAGAACAACCAGAAAACATTATAGTCACCCCCTCCTCCACTTGTTGTCATCGCTTCCAGTCATCGATCCTCGTTGTCTTCATCAGAAAAACAACAAATTTGTAGTTTTCCTGCCATCCAACTATCATTATGACTTGTTGTTGCAAACCCTGTTGCCCCTACATTCCACGCTAGTTTCCCTCACACTGGACAACATTCCTCTAGTTGTTATGGAGCCCACAACCCTTCTCCTTTGCTGGCCCTTGCTGTCCCAACCCTCCACTTCGTCGTCAGTGCAATTCCAACCCCTTCCTTTGTTGTCCCAAAGACATATAACCCATTTCAGCCACTTTCCTCCGCTCCACAATCACCTAGCCGACCTCCAACCCCAATGGATCGAGCCCCAATAAGAGTTTGCGTCATGTCTTTTGCAATTTCCCTTTCAAGTGTGTTTTGATTGTAAACGCTCATTTGCTTTCAGAAATAATATTTGATTTTCCTACTATGATTTAACTTAACTTCGGTATTTTTTGGTATCAGAGCTAACCTTACCCAAATTCTATCCTAGAGTTTGTAGCATCCCCACACGTCACTCCACCAAAAATTTTATTTACCCTCCACCCTACACACCTCCTTCCATATACATATACCCAAAACCCTAACCACGCCCCCGAGGAGATAATTTCTAGAATTTTATTAGTAATGTATCATAGACGACATACAACGACTACTTCGCCAAGTGCTACATCAGCTCAATGCCATTGAGGAAAGAACCCAGGGCAGGATCACCGTCGACCGAAATAGTGAAATCTGTGAATGAAAACAAGAAGAACACTTGAATCCCTTATATTGGGATGATTCCAATGGAGAAGAAGACAAGCTACAAAGCTTTGGGGTACAACATCAGCTGAGGCCTATAGCTAAAGTGCCTATGGACGATTTAAAAATGAGATGTCTGCTGAAAGATAAACAATTGAGATGTCTGTTAAAGGATACAAAGCTGAAGCGTTTGTTGGAGGATACAAATATGAGATACACGTTAGAGGATACAAAGATGGCATGCCTATTGCAAGGTAGAGAGAACTAGGAATAAAGGTGAATCTATCGAACTTTGAGGGGAGAATGGATTCGCGAATGATTTCCTCAAATGGATGCACACAGTTGAGAGAGTCTTTGAATACAGGAGGTGCTCGATGACAGAAGACTGAAGCTCGCTACTAGAATGCTACTTTGTGGTAGGAGAACCTTAAGAGGGAGAGACAGAGAGAAAGAAGTGACAGAATCACTTCTTGGGAGAAAGAAAGAAGGCGGTGCAACAACAGTAACCATTCCCACACTACCGCTAGGATATTTTTTTGATGCTTCACTATATGTCGTAGAATGAGCTATTGGTGGAGGAGTACACAGAGGAGTTTATGAAGCCCAAGCTAAAATATGATTTGAGAGAGCCATTGGAGCCACCATAGCCAGGTATTTGGAAGGCCTAGTCTGTCATCAATAATGTGGTCCAACTGCAACCCTATTGAGTATTGAGGGACGTGAGGACTTTGGCACAAAAAGTTGAGAGAAAACAAAAGCAGAGTAGGCAAACATCGCCATTCAGATAGCCACCCGCAATTAGAGACATCAGCAAGAGCACGCCTCAAGGAGTTGAGAAAACTATTCAGGATAATGATAGAAGAAGAAAAGACCTCACAAAAATGAGGTCAACAAGTAGCACATCCACTACAAAGCCACTCAGAGTAAGAAAAAGTCTGAGAAGAGTAGCACATCCACTACAATCCCAACCAAATAATACTTCAGATGCTATGCATTTGGGTACATCACCTTCAGTTGTTGGACTAGTCGAGCAACAAAAGAAAAGAGTGAGGAGTACTGGCATCCACCAGATGAATGCGAGAAGATTGTGGTTCGACAAGTCGATCAAACAAAGGCGTCGATAAAGCAAGAATGACTTCATAATAAAATATTCTACACTCGTTACACCATGAAGGTAAAGATATGCATCATCATCATCCATGGAAGTAGCGGCAAAAATATGACGTCAAGAGTAAAAGTGGACAAATTGAGCATCACGACTCAGAGACATCGCCAATCATATTCCCTAACATTGTTGAAGGAGAAAAATATCAGCATTGACAGGAGGTCAATTGAGAATCAACTGTAGGATCGGGTTTGGTGCTATGTGGTGCATATGGTTGCCTGTCATCTTTTGTTGGAGAGACCATGAAGGTATGATTGCAAAACTCAACATGATTGGCATAAGAACACCTATTTATTCACCAAAGATGGCAAGCGCATAGTCCTTCTACCTTTTGTGGAGTTCGATATTACAAGTGCCCTTGCTAGCAGAAAAGCATTTGGAGGATCAGTCCTAGTGATTACAGAGAACCACGAGAGAGGAGCCGATAGAAGACACAAGACAACCAGCGCAGAGAAAGTTTCAAGACATCCTGATCAACAGTTTACCACCCTAGCTGCCACCACTCAGGGAGATTCATATTATCCTCACCTTACATGAGGGTTGAACCAACCTTGGTTGCTTTTGAAGAATTTAACATAAAACACTTCCATGGAATTCCTGTTCAACTCAACAGAGTGCTCCCCAATAGTTGGACTGATATGAATCGTTTCTCTCAAAGGGGGAAAGCTCCTCAAAAGTTTTGGGAGACAATACAATCGTCAGTGCAATCCAAGTGCTTCTATTATCACAACCAAATATCCTTCATCCTCAGACGAGGGGGGTTAGAGTAGCTCTATCATCGACAACAAACAGAAGCTTCAACGAATGAGATTAAAGCTTTCTCGACCCCAAGAGACTGAGGGGCGCACCCCGTGAAGACATGGGAGCAGCATAAAAGGAGCGACTATCTTCCGCGAGTTCCTTTGTTTGGACCGAACCAATCTAGACTCGAGAGGGTAGATAAGCTCTTCCACAAGAGATTGGCAATCCTTTCTATTGAGGGATCCAATCGTAGTTATCTAGACCTTATATATGTGATTATTTTCAGCAGTTTGTCATGTTTTTGTTTAGGACAACCTTCAACATCTTCTTTCTCCCTTCTCCCTTCTAGGGTTGTACCAAAAGTCAAGTGGTGCTCAGGTTGTAAGTTGTTTGAGGTGGTGATCTCCTTCCAAGGGATCAAGTGGTGTTTCGGCTGTAGCTTGTTCTCACAAATTAATTTATCTTCAACTTTTCCATCCTCTGCATTCCTCCCCACACTGTCATTGTCGTCACATTTCCTCTCTGTCGGAAACACCAGACAACATTCCAGCTCCTTCCTGCAACTCTAACCACCAACCACCACCTCTTCCACCTTTTATCATCCCTTTCAGCCACTGATCCTCACGTCGCCATCCGAAAAATTGCAAATTTGTTGTTTTCCTGTTGTCCAACCATCATTCACCATCATTTTGACTTGCTGCCACCTAGAATGCATCCTATCATGTTATCCATGCAGTCCCCCCTTGTTGTCCCCCATGCAAGACAACACACTCCTTGACGTGAACGATGTTTAGCGCTTTGACACAAGAGCTAAGGGAACGTGGGGACTAAATCAACAAAGGATCACAAAGGTAGGAATTGAAGTAGGGATCGCAAATTCGACCAGGCACCGGTGTTAAGGGAACTCGGGGACCAAACCCCGTGAAAGATCGCAAATTCTCGCGATCGCGAGAGGAGCGAGAAGACGGATCGTGAATTGACAAGAAATGACGCCTTCCTTTAGTGTCGTTCATCATATAGGAAGTTTTCAAAGCTATTTTTTTTATTCTTCATGCTTCTCCACCCCTTACTTTTGTGTGAGAATTTTTCTTTTTATTTATTTCCTATTTTGCTTTAGTAGGAGTCTAGAAATTGTTGTTTTCAATGTGTAAGAGGCAGTTCTAGTTGTGATGTCTTCAGATCTCTTGTGTGGAGTCATTTTCCCTCTTGCTAGGGCTGTATCAGACAACAGGTGGTACTCCGGCTGTATCCTGCTCAAAGGTGATGTTGTAGCCTTCTAATCTCCTCCTTTTCTTCTCCCTGACCCTTCTCCTACCTCTATTTCTAGTAGTCAACCACTCCCAAATCTCTCTACAACCCTGTCGCTACCTCTACTCCCTCCCAAACCTTATTGTCCAGCTTACCTACAACTAACCAAACACCATCCCAACCTACCCAAACGGCCTCCCGGCATTCCCCCCCTTTCCCTACCACCCCGCCGACGCCACCACCGCCTTTTGATCTCTTCCTACAGCCCTAACCTCTGATTAGTCTACTATTGTATTTTCTTTACATTTGAGTGATGTTGTAAGCTTAAAACATAGCGTAGTGGGATTAAGGCTTTGTTGTTGTTGTTATTGTTGTTGTTGTTGAGTGATGTTGTAACCTTATTTCTATATTAATAAGAGTTTGTTTTTATGTTCAGTTACATCATAACTAGTTCTGGTATCATTTGGTATCAGAGCAAGCCCAACCATAGTCTCATCATAGAGTTTTCTAGCATCCGCTCCTACACAATCCATCTCCATCAGATTTCTTTCCTTCTGATTCCCAACTCGAACCATGTCACCGCGAAGAGATACATCGGAGTCGGCCCGGGAAGAGATTCAACAAAAAATTTTTCGTCTACAACGGTGACTAGTAGAGATGGATGACGGAAACTAGAAAGAGGTTACCTTCGACCGTGGTCGGGAGAGTCGAAGAAAGAATGGGGACGAGGAGATGAATTAGTTCCATAGGGAAGATCACATTGACGAGGAATATCGATCACACCATTTTATCAAATGAGGAAGAAAGAAGAGACCCCCTTATGGAGGTCGACAAGATTTTGGCATCAAGATGGACCTTCCAGAATTTGAGCGAGTCATGGACAGATGAGTTTATCAACTGGCTGCAATTAGTCAAACAGATCTTAGAGTATAAAGTATTATCAAAGAACAAACGAGTCAAGCTAGCTGCAATTAAACTAAAGAAAAATGCTTCCTTATGGTGGGAAAATCTACAAAGACAGAGGAGAACAGAAGAAATTAAGAAGATAATTAAGCGGGAGAAGATAGAGGGTAATGCAGAAGAAATACCTCCAACCATAGTATCGCCAGGACATATTCCTAAAACTTCACAACTTGCACAATGAGATATTTCAGTTGAAAAGTTCACAGCCCTAATTCAACCACTTGCAATTGAAGTGCGAGCTGACAGATCCAGAGAAGCTCATGATTGCCAGATATACCGGGGGTTTAAAGCCCACCATTAATAATGTGTTATAGCTACAACCATACTGGACGTTAGAGGATGTCCAGACACTAGCCTTGAAGTTGGAGAGGCGACAGAAGCAAAGCAGGCAACAGTCGCCCTTCAGACCATCATCTTCAACCAAGCAAACGCCTACAACTTCTACAGCCGACAAGGGTACCTTAGAAGGAAGTAACAAAATTGGACGGGAAATTGAAAAGACGGATCAGAGAGGGAAGCAGCAAGAGAAAGGTGGTTCCTCCAATACGGTAATGTCCACAAAGTGTTTCCGGTGCCACGACTACGGTCACATAGCCTCCAGCTACCCAATAGCTCGAGTCCTCACACTCACATATTAAGCCGTCATCGAGGAAGTCGATGAGGAGTCAGAAGAGAGCCAAGAAAAACTTTCACT
Organism: Phalaenopsis equestris; assembly: GCF_001263595.1. Taxonomy (NCBI): domain Eukaryota; kingdom Viridiplantae; phylum Streptophyta; class Magnoliopsida; order Asparagales; family Orchidaceae; genus Phalaenopsis; species Phalaenopsis equestris. Next base: position 248,730 of record NW_018165550.1, read on the forward strand.
ACATGAAGACCAGGGAGAAGCGTTAGTTGTTCGGCGAGTACTACGGTTCGAACCATAACAGGACCAATCCTGGTTAAGGCATAGCACTTTTCGTACTAGATGCATCGTCAAGGAGAAGGTTTGCAGCCTAATCATCGATAATGGGAGCTGCGAGAGCGTGGTGTCCACACTCCTAGTGAAAAAAATGGGATTGGACATACAGAAGCATCCCTAGTCATATTTTTTTTTTGCCTCACTAAAGAAGGAAAATGATATACGTGTGGATCAACAACGCCTAATTAATTTCTTCATCGAAGACCAGCTACAAGAACAAGTATGGTGTGATGTAGTTTCTATGGAATCATGTCACATTTTATTGGGTAGGCCTTGGAAGTTCGACTGCAAGACTCAACAAGATGGTTTCAAGAACACTTATTCTTTCAGGAAGGATGTGAAACATATCATTTTGCTACCTGCCAAGGATACGGGAGTCAGGAGCAATACAGAGGCAGCATTAGTCCCCCGAACCACTTTCATGCATTCAGTTAAAGATGCTCTCGTTGCAGTAGCATTAGTCCACCCAAAAGAAAGCAAGGAGGAAAGAGAGATTCTAGCACTAATGCAGCCATTGCTATAAGGCTTTCGGGATGTTATCACAAACAACTTATCGGAGGGATTACTGCCACTAAGAGACATCCAACACGCCATCAACTTTATACCAGGATCCGTATTATCAAATCGACCAGCCAACGTATTGAGAGCTGCAAAGTAAGAAGTCCTACAGCGCAAATGCAAGATCTCATTGCAAGGGGGCTATTCAGAGAAAGCACCAGCGTGTGTCCAGTCCCTGCACTATGTTGCTCGAAAGAGATGGATCATAGCAAATGTGCATCGACAGTCAGACCATCAACAAGATTACCATCAAGTGTTGATTTCTCATACCCCGCTTGGAAGATCTTTTAAACAAGCTACATGGAGCCACTATCTTCTCCAAGATCGACTAGTGCAACGAATATCACCAGATATGGATGAGATCAGGAGACGAGTGGAAGATAGCCTTCAAGACACGAGACGAACTTTATGAGTGGATTGCTATGTTTTTCGACCTGTCGAACGCACTCAACACTTTCATTAGATTAATATCATATTGGAAAGTTTGTCGTTGTATACTTTAAAAATATTCTAGTATACAGCCGAGGAGAATCGCTTGCATCACTTGAAGGCACTATTCAAGGTACTGCAAGTCAAGCAATTATACGCCCATCTGAAGAAATATCACCTCATGACAAGCCAGGTATATTTTCTGAGTCTCATAAAGATAGATGTCATTATCAGCTAAGTCGCACCACAATCATTCACCGAGCTAAGCTAATTTTTGGAGTTAGCATTATTCTATAGAAGATTCATCAGGAACTTCAGCACTATCACCTCCCCTTTGACCGAACTTCTGAAAAGGAAGGAGTTTTCTTGGACAGCAACAGCCCAGGACAGTTTTGACGCATTGAAGAAAAATATGACCAAAGGCGCCCATGCTAGCATTATCAGAGTTCAACCAACTGCTCGAGGTACAATGTGATGCCTCCGGTGTAGGGATCAGAGCAGCTAAGCTAGGGAGGACAGTTCAGAGCTTTCTTCAGTAAAAAATTAAATGAGTTCAAATGGAAATACTCGAGAAACGCCAAAGAATTCTACGTCATCATAAGAGCTTTGGATCACTAGAGTCGTTATCTATTGACAAATATGTTCACACTATTTACAGAACATGATGCTTAAAATTTCTCCAAGATGCCCCACTTTGTACGATGAAATCCGACACTAGAAGCCACTCACATCATCGATCTATACTTTAGAGAGATTGTAAGTTGCACGGAATTCCCAAAAAAAATCACCTCCGACAACACGTCAAATTCCCGAGCCACTTCCGAAAGACACTATGGGGAAAGCTTGGCACCACACTCCAATTTAGCTCAGCAGATCATCCACAGACGGACGGACAAACAGAGGCAATAAATCGGAGCCTCGGTAATCTCTTGAAGTGTTTTGTGGGAAAAAAACATAAAATAGTGGGACCTTATTCTAGCCTAAGCTGAGTTCTCCTATAACAAATCCATCTGCCAAACTACTTAACAAATTCCCTTCGAGATTGTGTACACACCCAATCCTCTCACACCACTTGAATTGGTGCTGCTCCTGCCATATTCTGAAATCAATAAGGATGCCACATAATGAGTTCACGAGATTCAGAAGCTCCATGAAGAAAATGGCAAGGAAACTGTTAATAAAAATAGCAAATATGACGCACAGGCAAATAAATTCAGGAAGAAAGTGTCATTTCAGAAAGACGATCTTGTATGGATTCAGTTGAAAAATGAAAGATTTCCCGTCACATCTTTTGAGAAGCTTAATCTGAGAGCACATGGGTCTTTCAGGGTACTTCAGAAGTTGAAGACGATGCTTATAAGATCAATATGCCAGGAGACAACAACATTTCAGCCACATTTAACGTTGCTGAATTGACACTGTACTTTGAAGAGCCTCAAGCTTCAACAAAAGAGGTCGAAGCTTCCCCAAGGTCGAGAGACTGACGCAAGCGTTGTTTAGCACCCTGGCGCAAGTGCTAAAGAATGTGGGGACCGAACCCAGCAAAGGATCGCGAAGTTAGGAATTGAAGGCGGGATAGTGAATTTGCCCTGGCGCAGGTGTTGAGGGAACGCGGGGACCAAACCCCGCAAAGGATCACACAGACAGGAAGGCGGGACGGGATCACGGATTCTCGTGATCGCGGGAAGACCAGAATCAACGCGGGATCACGGATTCTCGTGATCGCGGGAAGACCATGAAGGCAGACCCAGAATCAATGAGAAATGTGGCCTTTCTTTGGTGCCCGTCTTCATATAGAAAGTTTTAATAGCTATTCTCCTGGATTCTTCTTGTCTCCCTACCTCTTCCTTTTGTGTGAGAATTTTTATTTTTATTTCTTTCCTATTTTTCTCTGGTAGGAGTATAAATTGTTTTTTTTTCTATGAGTATAAATTATTTTTTTTTCTATGTGTAAGAGACAGTTCTGATTGTGTCGTCTTCAGATCTCCTGTGTGGAGTTTTTTTCCTCTTACTAGGATTATATCCGACGACAGGTGGTGCTCTGGTTGTATCCTGCTCTGAGGTGATGTTGTATCCTTCCAAACTTCTCCTATTCTTTCCCACAACCCTTCTCCTACTTCTCAACCTAGTCACCGACCACTCCCATATCTCTCCACTACCTGTCGCCACCTCTACTTCCTCCACAACCATGTTTCCCAGCTTACCTGCAACCAACCAAATATCATCCCAACCTACCCAAACAGCCACCCAACCTTCCCCACCTCTCCCTACCATCCCGCCGACGACACCACCACCTTCAGATCTCTTCCTATAGCCCTAATCGAAGATTATATACTATTGTATTTCCTTTTTGTTTGAGTCAAGTCGCAACCCTATTTCTATATTAATAAGTGTTTGCTTTTGTGTTCCACTATATCCTAACTAGTTCCAGTATCAATACTCTTATTGTCCTGTGGACCAAAACCCTTCCCCTTTGCTTTCCCTCATTGTCCCTCCTTTGAACGCAATTCCAGTCCCCCCTTTTATTGTCCAACCACAGAAAACCTGATCAGCCACCTTACTTTGCTCTCCGATCACCTAGCCGACCTCAACCACCAGTGAATCGAGCCCTAATGTGAGTTTGTGTCATGTCTGCTGTAATTTCTCTTTCGAGCATGTTTGATTGTAACAACCTATTTGATTTCAGTAATAATATTTGCTTTTGCTATTATGGTTTAGGTAAACTCCCACATCAATATATTTAGGGATTGTGTGCATAAAAATTGTTTAAAATGATAAACTATGATGAAATGTAGCAATTTTTTACAAGATGCTTTAAAAAAAAGAAGAAAGTTCAAAACAAAAGAAGGTAATATAGAGGTATCAACCATGTTGAATACCAAACCAGGTTGTTAATGAATAATGATTTATCACATCTATAAATATGTTGTGTGAAAATTTGATAGTTTCTAGTAGAGTAAAATCATCAAAATGTGAAGTGCATGATTAATAGTTATATCATATTACACTTTGCTAAACAATTTTTATTATAGAAAGAATGGCAAATCTTCCCATTAAAATAAAAGAGGATACAAAATTATTTACAAGAGGAAGAAGAGAAACACTAGAAACAATTTGACAATGTACATTTAGGTAAAGCTTGAAAAAAATGCTCAAAATAACTAACACGAAAGTATCTCTTCTAGAATTTTATTGATTCTAAAGAACATCTTCACTTCTATATTGTTGATCCAACAATAGACAAATTGATAATGTTTGTCATAGGATATCTCCTCTTTCTTTATTTTTGGAAAACATCTAGCATTCCTTTCAACGATAAAAATAAAAGAAAAATTAAGGATATCTCAAAGCTCCCTGAAATCAATCATAAATAAATGTATTTCCCAATATATATAAAGAAAAAAGATTCCAAATTGTCAATTAGAGTAGGTTAGAGATAGTGCTAAATCCAAAAAAAGATATAAAAATCATCTTCCAAATGATCTCCAAACTTATCTTAGATAATAGTCTTTATAATCCCTTTGTTAAGAAACAAGATCTTGTGAGAAATTTTCCCATACAAAAAAAAAGAAGATAACAGTAATTTTAAGAGGAGCAATAAAACTACAATTCTAAGGTTACTACGAGTATTGACACCGTTACTGCGAGTATGAACACCTCAATCTACTAGGTGTGCCTAGAAAAACAGAGTAAATATCATTAAGAGTAGTATGCCAATATGGAATGTTCTGGTCAAAATCAAGATTAAAATAATTGATAAGAGATTAAAGAAGTCTCATTTTATAATTAACACGTAAGATTTGTTGATAATAGATAAGAAGGGTTCCTTTCTATAATTAAGATGAAAGAAAAAGAATCCCTTTCCATAATACAAGCCAACCACAACTCGTATTATGATAGAAAAAATTAAATTACAAAAAATTTTGGCATAAGTGAAAAGAGTATTGAGTTGAGTAGAGGGAATAATCATTAATTCATTTGTTCTTCCAAAAATTAATATCTCTACCATCATGAACTTTTCAAAAAATGTTAAAAAGATAAAATATTAATAATTTTAGAAAGCATGCTAATAAAGTTAGTGCAATGAGAGATATTGCAAGACAAAAAACCTAGTCATGTTACTTAAATGCTTGTCTCAAATGATAAAACAGGTAAAAAAAATGGCTAATCATATTTCCAGATAAAATTGCTAGAGAGAGACCAATTCATTACGTGTAAATCATTACTACAAGAATCTAAAAGATTGTATACAACAATTTGCTAAAAAATTATATTTCCAGCCTTCTAATACAAGCATTTGAAACATTTCACTAGAGAAAAATAGCTTTCTGGGCCAGAAAATATTCCTCAAATTTAATGTTGGGTTCTTTTAATCCTTTCTATGTTTCATCTTTCAGTGGGATCATATCCCCACTCAATTACAACTAACTCATATGTCCTGTCATCAAGCTTGCTTCCACTTGGATGTGTTGCTAATAAAGCGAGCTCGCTTGATGGCTGCCATTGAATAAGTATTCTCAATCGTTGCTAGCAGTTGAAGGTGCTGTCAATGATGCAATATCATTAAATGATATCAACATTGTAGCTGTTGTCTGTAAATGATAAGGATATAAGTGTCATTAACTATTGTAAATCTCTAGCGGCTTAATTCTGTGCGTGCTCGAAATCCTATAAAGTTAAGACCCACATAAATCTCACCAACCCTCTAATGTCATAGGAATTTCTTAACAACTGATAAATTACACATCCCAATAGTCCAATTACAAGAACTCAAACCCTAGTAAATTGAAAAAAATAAAATAAAATAAAAATTAGGATCCGACCATCGATGCTACTCAAGAATGTTCCGGAAGCCTAATTGGAATCAAAGAGCGCTGGAGGAAATATTTACCTGGACAGAGTTGACGGCCCCACGATGAGGGCTGACGATCTCCTTACGGTTCGAAAGCTGCAACGCAGCCACGCGGCGGGAACGAACTAAGCTGGTGAATAAGCTCGGGAGTATTTTGCCCGATTCTCTATCCCTGACCTCCCTCCACATCTCTTCTTGCGCATCTTCGCCGGCGAAGCCGCCGTCGCCGCCGCCGGTGAGGGTGTGAGTGAATGGACGGCGATGATTGGTTCTGCGTGTCAACTGATGCTCGTCGGGCGAGATGGATTCGATTTTGGCGGTGGGGCGGCAGAGTTTCCCTTAAAACGCATTGGTGGGCCCTGGCAAATATTATGATATACTTGTGGTGATATTTCTGTAGCGAACATCTTTTGAATTGAAACAATTAAATTAGATATATATAGATATATATATATATATATATAATATTATATTAATAAAAAAATATAATATTAATTAAAAAAATTAAATCATATTATATTATATTTAAATGATGTTTTTAATACAAATTAAAAATTTTAAACATCGCTCCTATGTTGACATCCTAAGACTGTATGACTGGGGTAGTTAAAACGGTTCTTCATTTGCAAACAGTTCGTGTTCAGTTAGCTGGGCAAACCAGCCAAACACAAATCATTTTTTTGTGTTTGAAATATAAACTAGTTGAACACGAATAGTGGTATTTTTTTAATGATTCAAACACGAGTTGAGCCCGGGCATACCACACAATATCATTGATCCACACAAAATCATTATATTGGTGGCTTCTTGGTCCATATAATTATTTTAAACAAAAAGGGAAATTTGCAGCATACCACACAGTTCTTATGTATTTATGTACCTAAACTAAGGTTTAATATCTACAGTTATAACTCGTAGAAATTGTTAATTATTGATATGACCGCTCAAATGAATTGATTTCAGATTGAAATAATCTTATGGCTAGTTATAATTGATTTCAAGCCATCTCAGTTCTCGAAATTGAATGAAGCTCGATCTTGTTCGAAATCAAAACGAGTTGGCTCAAATTGGAGGTTTTTGGATCCGTTCTAGCACAGAAATTGGCCCGATCCTTCTCAAAAAAGAAACAAGATAGCTCAAGAGTTATTTGGATATGTTCGAGCTCTAAATCAGCTCGAAAAAAGATTTAATTCAAAGTTTCGGCTCATAATTAGGCACGTTTATTTACATCCGATCTAATCCCAACCCCGATCCTTCTCAAAAAAGAAACAAGATAGCTCAAGAGAGTTATTTGGATATCTTCGAGCTCTAAATCAGCTTGAAAAAAAATTTAATTCAAAGTTTCAGCGCATAATTAGGCACGTTTATTTACATCCGACCTAATCCCAATATCCCAACTAAAATTTGAATCAATTTTCAAAGTTGTTAATGGTCTTCAAGCTGAATTCACAGCAATATACTATGGATGATAAAGCCCATTTACTTTAAAATAAAAAAAAGTAAATAATATTAATAATTTTAATTGAAATATTTGTGTGATATGTACTTAAATAGGAGAATTTAGGTGCTACATGTCTAAATATAAGAATTGTATGGTATTTAAGCAAATGTCCCTTTTTTTTATTAATTTTTTTTAGCATTATAAATAAAATATTTCACATCAAGCCTAAGAGCTCGTTTGGGTTTGGGTCAGCTTATTTGATTTAAGCAAATGTCCCTTTTTTTTATTAATTTTTTTGAGCATTATAAATAAAATATTTCAGCCTAAGAGCTCATTTGGGTTTGGGTCAGCTTATTTGGTGCGATGGTGTTTTGAAAACGCACCTGGTCTGTTGGGTAAACTGCATTTTGACGGCTTATGAGTTAAAAAAAAGCAAAAAACAGGATTTTCACACCGTACCTAAGTGCGTTGAGAGCTTATTGGCAACGGTCTGACTTTTATAAAAAAAATAAAAATTTGAAACAATCATCGCACCTAACTTATCAGCAGATTATTCAATAAGCTACAGCTACCCCAAACAGACCCTAAATTAAATAAACAATTAAATTATTTTCAATAATAAAATTACTTATACCTGAATTAAGTAGACATGCACAAACATCACAAGAAAATTTTAATTTATTCAAGCAAGTTATAAAACCAATTCCTTCATCATATTTTTTATTATATTGAAAATGTAATTATAAATTAAATTAATGTTATTAAAATTTAAAAATAATTTTAAATTAAAAATACCTTCCTAGCGTGTGTTTTCGCTCTTATTTTTTTTTAAATTAAGCTCTTATTAATTAAATAAAATAAACAATTAGGGAGCCTTCAATAGTTAATGAGTTATATGCACACATTTGGACAAATAATATCATATATTAATGTTTTCAAATGAATTACATGCACAAATTTTGACAAATTATATTTAAATGTTCAGAAATTATATAAAAATGACAAAATATACTCATAATTCATCCAATTTAAAAATAGGAAATTTTACATCTGTACCACACAATTCCTGTGTATTTACATATCCAACACCTTTAACTTCCATACTAAAATGTAGGTGGTCTAAATGTAAATACATAAGAATTGTGTGGTATGTATGTAAATGCTCCAATAAACCCAAATCACATCATCATTTAATGAATGAACCAATCAAAATACTTCGAAATTATTTTTATGTAATTTGGATTAACAAAGTTAAACATCAATGGAACAACAAAATACTACAAGACTCAATTTACACACAAAGATGATGTCATACATAATTATTGAAGATTAAAAAAGCCTGAACTGTAAGTAATCATTTCAGTCTACCTGGCTGGTCAATAGTGTCTCATCTGCTTCATTGTCTAGCTCTTGTTCTACTCCTTTAACCTGGGGCCAATATCACATGTAAAGTGAGGAAAAGAGTTGGGGAAATTTACATACATTCCACACAATTCTTATGCATTTACATATCTAAAACTTACATTTTTTATTATTACGCTTGTAACACAATGGTGTCATACACCTATGCATGAAAATGTGTATTTTAGTTTTAGTAATGTGATGTTAAATATTTGAGTGCTATGCTATGCATGTAAATATGAATGTTTAGGTGTTAGATCTGTAAATACATGAGAATTGTGTGGTTTGTATGTAAATGAGAATTGTGTGGTCTGTAAATGCATGTTTGAAGAAACAGTTAACAAGCAATTGCAGAAGAAATTACTGCTAAAAAAACAATGGCAATTATCAATGGCAAGTATTACAAATTTATCATAATATCAAAAAGAAGACCGCAGATTTCTGACAACCACCGCACTTTAACAGGTCAAGTTGAAAAAAATAGTTTCCTCTCACAAAAAATTTCTCGAAAAACAGTTTCCCAAACAGAACTGTGATGGCAGTGTGAAAAGCTAAGCAGTCAGAAAGTTGTCTCAAACAAACCCTTAGTGAAGTTCAAATATTTATTAAAAAAATAATCTATAATTTTTTAGCTATTTATTTGATAATTGCAGCATACTTATATAAGAATTTTTGGGAAACTGTACACAATTTTTAATGTGGATAAGATAAACTCTGATATAAGAACACAGAGTAACCATCAAATTAGTAATTAAAACATTATCAAACGAGCACTACATGTAGTTTTTAGTGAGTTACTTGTTCAAGCGCAATGTCAAAGCAAGTTCAAGTATGTCGAGTTTTTAAAATTTATTCAAACTATTAATCAATTACTTGGATAAACAAACATAAACAAGTTCTACACGAATGAGTTTCGAGGTGCTCGTCAAAAAAAACCATCGGGTTTAGGAGGTTTGACGCAATAATAGCACTATTCATGTAAAAAAAGAGGCATTTAAATACATGCCCATATCTTTCATATCACATCAAAAATATTACTATTTTAACTTTAAAAAAAAAAGAGATGCACCTTTTCATGGATAGGTACGGTGGTAGGTATGTAAAAATTAATGTTTAAATGTTAGATATGTAAATACATAAGAACTGAGTGGGGTGTACGTAAATCTTCCTTAAAAAATGTAGAAGCAGGTCAGAGATGTAAAGGTTGATGTCTGTAAAATACTTATGAAGCCTAATTTAGTTTACCTCTGGTACATAATGCATAAGCATATTCTCGATGCCAGATTTCAGAGTCACTGATGAGCTCGGACAGCCGCTACAAGCTCCTTGCATCCTTAGCTTTACAATACCAGTTTCCCTGGAAAAAAAAAAAGAAAACTAAATCAAATCAATCATCCAATTGAAAATACTCTAATCATCTGATTCACCACAAATAAATTTTCAAAATCCAGCACGAATCTCGATGCAATTTTTTTAGCAAAGCAATATTCCAACTTTGATAAAAAGTCATCCCGACGTCCGATTCCAGCTAGGGCTGTAAACGAGCCGAGCGTGAGCGAGCTCAGGATTGGCTCGTGTTTGGCTCCTTCTGAATAGCTCGGGTTTTG
>NW_018165550.1:259420-285577 GCF_001263595.1 Phalaenopsis equestris
TTCGGCTCGTTAGGCTTAACGAACGAGCCGAACACGAGCTGCTTAACGAGTCGAACACGAGCTGTTCACAAACAACGAGCCAAATTGACAGCCCTAATTCCAGCAAACGTATAATCAAACAGACCGGCCCGACAAGATGAATCCAACGACGCACTTAAAACAAGCCCAGAACGAGACAAAAAACCATTTTCGAAAGTTTTTTAGGCATAATTGGAAGATCAGACGGGTGTCAAATAGTGAGATAATGTTATGTGGAGAGCACCTCAGGGGTAGAGCTCTTGCCCTTTAAAATAATGAGATAATGTTTCTACTAGTCAGCGATCAAACATGATGCACTGGATTTGTGCTAAAATGTAAAAATGGTCAATTGCACTCTAACCTTACACATGCCCGCCAATAATGCTCACCTCACTTTTGAGCCCTTGCCTTTTGCCCAATGGGGGCGAACATCATGGGATCATTTCCAGTAGTCAATGGGCAACAAAAGTTCACCATCTTAGTTGTTGACTACTTTACTAAGTGGGTTGAAGCTGAACAGCTCGTCAAGATCACTACGGGTGTCAAAAATTGACCCAATACGTAAAACCGACTCAATCTCGACTCGAAATTTTTTTGTTAGGGTTGACCTGAATATTTTTTTAGTCAGGTTTGGGTCAGAATTTGACCCGTTTATTATTCGAGTTGGGTTCAGGTTAAACATAAAAATCAAAACATGACCTGAATAAGCATAAAATTTAGGATCGGGTTCGGGTTAGCAGGTGAAGTTCAGGTTCGGGTAAGCAGGTCTTAGTTTTTGACCCGTCATTATTCGGGTCAGACCCGAACCCGACCCGCTAACCTGAATTGACATCCCTAAAGATCACAAAAGCCAATGCCAAGCAGCTTGTTTGGAAGAATATTATTTGTCGTTTCGGCCTCCCAACAAAAATTATCACTGATAATGGAACTCAACTCTCTGGGAAGGTCTTTACATCTTTTTGCAAAGATCTCCATATCCAGTTGTTGCACACCATTGTTGCCCACACTCGAACCAATGGACAAACAGATGTGACAATTTGAACTGTGTTTAAAGAGTTGAAGACTAGTCTTGAAAAGGCTGGAGACAGTGGGTTAAAGAACTCCGCAACGACCTCTGGGCTTACCGGACTACCACACAAACTCCAACTGGGGATGCGCCTTATAACCGTCATCTCGATAGATATTGGGGTTCCAAATCCTTGAGTTCAATCCTTCAACCCATGCAACGAGGAACCTCAACATCAATGCGACATATCTATGGGCCCGCCACTTCAACCGAAGATTCAAGCCTCGGTCTATCTCTATTGAGGATCTGGTCTTGTGTAGTCTAAAAGCAGCTGGTCATGACCAGCAATATAATAAGTTGTCCCCTCCTGGTAGGGTCCTTACATCATCGTCACCATCATCAAGCCTAAAACTTTCAACCTCAAGGACTCAGAGGGGAAGAACCTGTAGAGAACTTGGAATGCGGAGAATCTCCACAAGTACAATCAATAACAGTTCAATTATGTAATCTTCAGTCTATTTGTTGTTCTTTGTTTTCCCAGTTGTGTGTGTTATTATCAGTGTCATTTGTCTTTCTTTTTCATAGATATTATATTGCATCTTATATTGTCGTGTTTGCTTCACTAACAACATCAACATATCTCTAACTTATTAAATGAATATCATTCTCTTGCTTTTCTCTATACGAGGACACCTCAAGAAAGAGTAATGGTTCATTTACGAGTCACCTCAAACTCTCGACCCAAGAAATACGATACTTCGATTGTCTTTCAGTCAGAGCACGATCAATCTCAAAAGGAATCGACCCAACCTCTTCCACACAGGTTAACATCGTTGAACCTTATTCCAATAAACATCCCTTGATATGTTAATAGCCCTTGGTGGATTGCACCCCATCCTGTCCGCACAGGTTAATAAGCAAGCAATGCTCCAACTAACAACCTCAGATTGGTGAAAAGTTCTTGGTGAACTTCCACTGGCTTATCACATACGGGCTAACATCAGTGAGACAAACTTGATCCAAAGCCCCGGATAAGACAAAGGTTGTTCACGATCTTCTCCAACAACAACCACCTTTCAAATCATAACCTCTAAACAATATCTCACATCCACTGCGACATGAAAACACAATTAATCATCACAAGAAAAGTGCAATAAAGAAAGAAAGATGCTCAGGTGACAAATAACCAATAAAATAAAATCAATTAGGGGTCAATCGGGTCAGATTCGGGACTGACCCGAACCTAATACCCAAACCCGACCCGAATGATGGTTCTAAAATGGACCGAGTTCTTGATCGCCCATTGCTCGATCCCAATAATGTCAGCCTCTTACTTAGAATTTTAGCTTCTTGTTCTCATCCTCTAGGGTCAACACCCTCAATCGCAAAGCCTTCACGTTTTTTTTACTCTGATTAAGATCGACTCGTGCTTCTACCAACTCCTCCTGAGTCTTCTCCAGGCCCTGACAAAGTAGCAAGAGCAAAGTCGCCGTTGTAGACAGTTCTGTCTTGTACTCCGTCATCTGAGACTCTAAGATTGCAACTTCCTCAGTTTACAAATCATATCGGCACTAGTACTCTCCCTGAAGGAATTTGATCCTAACAAACTCAGAATTCCATTTTTCCAAAGCAAGGCGAAGCCCCATCAAGAGTTTCGTCATCTTGTTCAATCGAAAAGAGAATTTGCCATCAAACAAATGAAAGAATTACATAAGAATAATGAATAGAAAAGAGAGAATAACTCACGAAGCACTCTGTCTCTTGCAACCCTAATGCATCATGATTCAATAAGTTTCCTGGAATATGAATCTTTGTAGGCCTAGTCGATGACTTCTTGTCCTCTTCGCTTCTCTTATGCTACTTTTGAGGAAGAACCTCGCGGTCACCATCAGGTAAGGGACGCTTCGGGGGTGTCGCAGGAGCTCACTCGAGGGACCTTTTCTTGGTTTTCTTCAACGCCACTATCAAAGATCACTCAAGATGGAAGGAAAGCTTGACATGGGATAAAGATTTCACACTTACAAGCTCATAGATATATTGCACCTAGAATTGTATCTCCTTGAGGTCCCGAAATCCCAACATCTGCACTATCCCATCTTCGGTGATATGCTCACCTCTCACGAAACCCCCAATCATTCTAAGAGTCTGTTTGGGGCAGCTACAACTTATTGAATAATCTGCTAATAAGCTGATTAAAATTAATCTGTTGATAAGCTAGGCGCGGTGGGTATTATAAATTTTATTGTTTTGGAAAAGTCAGACCGTTGTCAGAAAGCTACCGCACCGCACCTAAATAGGTGGGGTGTGAAAACACTGCTTTGAGCGTTTTCAAAATGCATAAGCTGTCAAAACGCAGTTTACCCAAACAGTTCAGGTGCATTTTCAAAACACCACCGCACCAAACAAGTTGTCACAAACAGACCCTAAGTAAAAAAGAAACTTACAAAGCATTGTCTCATCGGATCTTTCGAGCGGAAGTCCAACACCTTATTCTTGAAAAACACAAGGTTGTGTGCGTCGCTAGCGAACTCGCACGGCCGAGCCAAGATCACGGGTGTCAAATTCGACACATGTCTACTTCAAAAGATGATCAATCCGATGATGATCGTCGCCACCCGACAAGAAAGCTATGTGATTCAAACATCGATCGCCTTCAGTATGTCCATAAACTCGGGCACCGACAGAAATCGAAGACTACCTCGTAATATATGTCTCATGAGCGGCGATGTTTCCTAAAGGGGGAGAGTAAGCTTGATCAGTTGGAGTTGGCAGCTTCACTATCATATCATTTGGGAAATAGTACTTCCAAAATAGAATCAAGTCGTCCGCCGTCAACTTCGACACTGAGTCCTCAGAGTTATGGTACTTCCTCTGGGTTATGGCAGGACATGGTTCACCAAATGTCGACATCTCAGCAATGCGAAAGATCGCAAAAGAAGATCCTAAAGGGCTTGTTGGGCAAGATCAAGGATAGCTTTCGAGGATAATTTTTCCCCACATTTTCACAAAAAAAAAAAGATCAAAAAAATAAATCTCAAATCACTTGCTAGGCGGAGATGAGGAAATTTTTTTTCTCTTCTTTTTCTTCCTCCCTTCTACACCTTCCTCCCCTTGGGTTGAATTTTCTCCTCCATTAGGCCTCTCCCTCTCCCTCCCTCTTGAGCTTCCTACCCCTACCCTTACAATTTTTTCTTCTTTTTTTTCTTCTCCTCTTTCTCTTCTCCTCCCCCTCTTCCTTTAGAATTTTTCCCTTCACCATAACCCTTTATTTAAAGTCCAATGGAAGTTTCAATCTTCCTAATTTAAACTGAAATCTAGATTAATTCAAATTATTCACAATTAATTCAAACCCTTAGATCCATCTCCTTAATCAAGGGGATAATCTAGTCCTTTGGAATCAACCGTCACATCAATCTTGGATCCACCGCCTGAAACGTGGGCAAGGTCACAACGGTCCAATCTGATTCCACGGATAGATGAACTAGCAGCCCAGCTAAGCCACCACGCGAGCTACCTAAGGCTCGAGCTTGCTCGGTGGGACCGCTCGCATTCAACAGCTTCATGGCCTACAGGCCCGAACAAGCCCTATCTCATCCCAGTTGGGCCCGCCCAACCTGCAAAGAAAGCATCGTTTGTGTGCAAAAGAGGGACCATGTCATGGCCAACTAAACTACGAGGCATTTATATGTTTAAAGGCATATATTATTCTTATATTAAAACTAGTCGAAAGTATAATGCATATATGCTATTCTTATATTAAAACTAGTCGAAAGTGTAACATATAAATACACACACAAAAGAGAGAGAGACAGAGAAATAAGGAATAATTCAAAATTATTTTGATTTGTAAGTATGGATATACGAAAAATATTATAAAAAATCAAAGTGCTTAAGAATTTAATATTTTCGGACGATGCAACTGGTCCCGCCCAAAAATAGGAGGACAACTGATACGCCACAATAATTTTTTAATATCCAACACGAATCTTGAAGCATGACACAGATCTCAATGCAAATCTTTTAACGGAAAATATTCAAACTTTGATAAAAATTCATCCAAACAATTGATTCCAGCAAAATGATAATCAAACTGACCGGCCTAAACAGATGAACCCAATAATGCTAAAATCGATCTGATCTGAGTTATATCAAGCCAACAAACCACTTTCAAAAGTTTTTCGAACAAGTCTGAAAGGTCAAACAGGTGTCAAATATGACATATTTATAGTCAAATCAAGTGTCTCGGCAAGACAAATCCAATGAGTTCAAGATCATTCAATTCTAACATCATCAAGGTAGCCAAACGTCCATCAAACGCAGTCCAATCGAGGGGATCTTTCTCAATCGTCCGATAGAGTGTCTTGGATTCATCTCTTATTTGTAATTTAGACTCTATAAATAGAATCATAAACCCCTTATGAGAGGGGTCCGAGACTCGAAGCCAGATAGGGCAGGGACTGCAAAAGAGGGAGTTGCGGCCCAGCCTCCTGCATCGCCAACTCTGATCGTTTTCGCCTTATAGTCGTCGTCGCCTTCCAACCACTACAACCTTCCGACCTCCACCTCTGGCTACCATTGCCCTTTCGTCGTTGTTGTCTCATGCCACTGCCTTCTGGCCTCCACCTCTGGTTGCCTCCGCCCTTCGGCCGCCGTCGTCTAAGGCCACAACCATAGCAGCAGTTGCCACCCTCCAACCACAGTCGTCTCCGACTGCCAAACCAATGTGTGCTACGAGATTCATGACGACAAAGTAAATATCATCTCAATGTAGTACGAAAATTCAGCACATACTCAGATAAAAATAAGAACAAGAAGATAACACAATAAGTTTTTACGTAAAAACCCCAAAAAGAGAAAAAACCACAGGGCTTTCCTAAGTTGAAATGTTCTAATATGGGTTGGCGATTACAGCTACAACCCCTTTTCCCACACACAAAAAAAGTTACACAATTTCTCGAATTACAATGTTTGCGCATGGATGAAACCCATGATAGGGAGCGTGCGGCAATCACAACCTAAGACGACAGCAGCTGCCTAAGAGGGCAATAATCAAGAGGCAACGGTGGTTGTCGTGAGGGCAGTGAAGGTTGGAAAGCCTCCAGGTGGAGAAGGTCGAAAGGCGACGATGGTGGGAAGGCAGTGGTGGCCAGAAGGCAGCAGTATGAGCCGATGGCGGCCGAAGGCAGCGACGACAGTCAAAAGGAGGCTGCAGAGGCCTGAGACGATGGCGGACGAAGGGCAAAGGAGACCGGATGTGACAGTGGCTGCTGCTTTTGAAGGCGCAGACGGTCGGAAGCGACGACAGCTAGAAGGCGGCAGCGACGGAAGACGACGATCGCCAGAAGGAGGCGGTTCTAACCCATGGCGGCCTAAGACGATGGAGGTTGAACGACAGAGGCAGCAGACGAAAGGCGAGGAGGACCGGAGACGGCGATGCAGCAGGCTAGGCCTCAGGTCCCTCTTATGCAGACTCTACTCTGTTTCTGGTTCTGAGCCTCGATCCCCTCCCATGGGGGGCTTAGGGCTCTATTTATAAAGTCTAAATTGCAAATAAGACAAAAGTTAAAAACACCCTTGATCAGAAAGACGAGAGAGATCCCCTCCGTCAAACAGCGTTTGATAGACGTTTGACTGTCGTTAAGTTTGACTATGTTTGCTGGAATCATACATCTAGATAAATTTTTTATCAAAGTTTAATTTTTTCTTGCTAAAAGATTTGCATCGATATTTGTCATGCCTCGATATTCGTGTTGGACATTGAAAATTTATTTGTGATGCATCTGTTGCCCCCTACTTTTGGGTAGAACCAACAACATCGTCTGAAAATATTGAAATCTAGAACACTCTGATTTTTTATAATATTTTTCATTTATACATTCACATACAAATCAAAACAATTTTGAATTATCCATTATTTCTCTCTCTCTCGCTCTCTTTTGTATGTATATATATATATATATATATGTGTGTGTGTGTGTGTGTGTGTGTGTGTGTTTCTTTATACATATAAAAGCCTTACAGCTTAGCTGTCCATGACATGCTTGCAATGTGAGAGGTGGGGATGGGCCTAACTGAGGCCGAGATATGGACTAGTTCGGTAGGCCATAAAGCTATTTAATGTGGGCAGTCTCGCGGAGCAGGCTCGAGTCTTGCATGGCCCGCCCGCGCGGTGGCTTAGCTGGGTTGTCGGATCATCTATCCGTGGGATCGGAAAGGACGGTTGTGGTCTTTCCTGTGTTTCAGGCGATGGATCCAAGAGAAGAGGTGTGGTCGTTGGTTCCAAAGAACTAGATCATCCCCTTGAAAAAGGAGGTGAATCCAAAGGTCTGGTTTAATTGCAAATAATTTTGAATTAATCCAGATTTTGGTTTAAATTAAGAAGATTGGGACCTCCATTAGCCAATAAATAGGGGGTTTGTGGTGAAAGGAAAATTTCAGAAAAAAGAGATGAGAAGAAGAAAAAGACAGAGAAAAATTTATAGGGGAGGGAGGAACCTCAGGAGGGAGAGGGAGAGGGAGAGGGAGAGAGAGAGGCCCAAGGGAGGAGAGAATTCAGCACCAGGGGAGGAAGAAAGTGTAGAAAAGTGGAAGAAAAATAAGAGAAAAAATATTTTGCTCATCAAACAGGCGATTTGAGATTTCTTTCTTCAATCATTTTTTTTGTGAAGAAGCGGGAGAAAGTAATCCCGAAAGTTATCCCTAACCATGCACAGCGGGCCCTCCAGGAACTCCATTCGCACTACTGAGATGGAGACATCTAGGGGACATTGCCCTGCCGAAACCCATAGGAAGTGCCAGAACCCTGAGGACGTAGTGTCGAAGCTGACGGAGAGCGACTTGATTCTATTCTAGAATAAATATTACTTCTCAAATGATATGCAATCAACTCCAACTAATCGAGCTAACTCTCCCTCTTCAAGATACATCACCGTTCACGATGCGATATTACGAGCTGGTCTACGATTTGCATCGGCGCCCGAGTTTATGGACATCTTGAAGGCGATCGGAGTTTGCATCAAACTTTCTTTTCGGGTGGAGATGATAATTATCGGGATGATCATCTTTTTTAGTAGATGCGGGTCAAAGTTGATGCCTGAGATCTTGGCCCAACTGTGGGGGTTTGCTAGCGACGCACACTGTCGTGCATTTTTCAAGAACAAAGTTTGGACTTCAACCTGAAGGATTCGATGAAGGATTGCTCTAAAAGGTTTTCTTTTGCTCAGAATGATTAGGGATTTCACAAGAGAAGAGGAAAGTTGAAACAACTGCCCATCTTGCTCCATACCACCGAAGATGGGATACTGCGGATGTTGGGTTTTCGGGACCTCAAGGAGATGCAATCTGAGATGCAACATATTTATGAGCTTGTAAGCGAGGAATCTCTATTCCAGGTCAAGCTTTCATTCCATCCTAGCGATCTTCGGCAATTGCGTTAAAGAAAACCAATAAGAGACCCCTTGAGCTAGCTCGCACGATACCCCCGAAGCGTCCGCTGTCAGGTAGTGACCGTGGGGTACTTCCTCAAAAGCAGAATAAGAGAAGCGAAGAGGTGATGAAGTCATCCGCTTGCCCTTCAAGGTTTTGTATTCCAGAATTTGTATTGAAACATGCGTGCACCTGGTTGCAGGAGGCAAAGATCTTCGTGAGTTATTCTCTCTTTTATTTTTCATTTTTTTTACGTAATTATTTCATTTGTCTCATGCCAAATTTTCTTTCCCGCAGAACAAGATGACAAAACTTCGGATGAAGCTTGTTTTGCTTTGGGAGAGTGGAATTATGAGTTCGTTGGGAATAAATCCTTTCAAGGCAAGTACAAGGGCTAATAATTCTTGAACTGAGGAAGTCGCAGCCTTGGAGTCACAGCTAACGGAGTGCACGACAGAGCAGTCTACAGCGGCGACTCAGAAGTTGGTAGAAGCACGAGCCGACTTAAGTCACAGAAATAAGAGCGTGAAGGCTCTGCGGTTGAGGGTGTCGGCCCTAAAGGATGAGAAGCAAAAGTTAAAGTTTGAGAAAGATGTCGACATTATTGGGATCGAGCACAGGGCAATCGAGAGCTTCAAGTACTCGATCGATTTTAGAAACAATCATTCGGGACCACGTTCAGGAGGCTCGCAACCATATTCTTAACGTTGAGGCGAAGGAGCAGCAGAAATGGTTCATCGATGAGGTATTCATTCGGGGCTTCCTGAAAAGGAGTCAGCAGCGCAACACTGGGCTGCAGTTATCATGGAGGGACTTACCCCCAATCAGGCCCCTTCATCAGATTTTGACAGCGATGACATTGAAAGCGAATTGCAAAAGGTCCTCTTTATTAACGAGGAGGCAAAGGAAAACATTGATGTCATGTAGTACTAATGCCCTTGTTCTTGTTTATCTGTCATGTTTTATGAGCAAGACAAATGTAGTGATTTCTTCTCATCTTTGACTTTTTTCTCATGTTTGTCAGGATTATGTCGCATTGATGCATTTGGCACTGACGCAATTGGTACGGATGCATTTATGGACAAATTAGTTTATTGATTTTATTTTATTAAATCTTTGGCCCCCAAGCTTCTCTCTTTCTTTTGTGAACATTTCTTGTGACGATGAATTGTGTTTTTATGTTGTAACGGATGTGAAATGTTGTCTAGAGACTCTGATCTGAAAAGCGGTTGTTGTGAGGAAAGATTGTCAGCGACCTTTGATTTACTCGGGTCTGTGTATCAGAGTATTACTCGACGATGTTAGCCTGAACGTGATAAGCCAGTGGAAGTTCATTGAGGACTTCTAACCCATCTTAGGTTGTTAGTTGGAGTATTGCTTGCTTATTAACTTGTGCGGACGGGATAGGGAGCAATCCACCAAGGACTGTTAACCTATCAGGGATTTTTTATCGGACCAAAGCTCAAAGATGTTAACCACCGCCTCCGCCTCCACCCTTCGGCGGCCACCGTTGTTGCCCTCTAGCCATCACTGCCCTTCAACTGCCGCCATTTCAAGTCACCCCCACCGCCTGCTTCCACCATGGGTTCATCCGTGCAAAGTGTAATCCGAGAAACTGTGTAATCCTTTCACGCCTGTAATAGCCAACTTATAGTGGAAGTGCCCATGGTGGGAGCGGGCGACGAGGGTGACCTGAGATGTGTGTTGGATTTCAGTACTATGATAAGACAATAATCATTTACTCTGCCGCTGCAAATATCCTAGCATGTATCACCATCAATGCAACAATGGATTTAAGTTTAGGCTCTATGCGGTGGATTTACATGCATACCATCCCAATTCATATGAATTTACATATCTAACACCTAAAATTTATGTTTTTACATTGACACCACACAAATCTTTCATATCACATAAGAAATACCACCAGTTTAACTTTTAAAAAGTGAAATACACCTTCTCATCCATTGAAAAGGTGGTATAGAGTAAAAATTGAAGTTTTGGTGTTAGATATGTAAATACATAGAAATTAAGTGGCATGAATGTAAATATTCCTTCTTTTATATTAATGTTATTTAGTTCATTTAAGTAAAGATAAATTACTCATCATATCCGCGATACTCGATATCACCGCCATCATCTTGCACAGCAGGACGAATTCGAGTCTCCAAAAGTTCTTTGATCATTGCAACAATTTCAGAATCATTCTACAAAAATAAGCAAAACAAAAAGAGGATGAGAACTTCACTCTAACCTTCACAACTTAAACATCAGGATCCAGAGTTGTCCTTTAAATTAAAAAGAAAGATCACATACCACTCAATTCCTGTGTATTTGCATACCTAAACTTCAAATTTTACATAATTTCCAACTTATCTATTGATGAAAAGGTTTATTTCACTTCGTAAATAGTTTAGGTGTTAGATATGTAAGAACATAGAAATTGGGTATATGTAGAATCAGTTGATGGATGGGGCTTTCCAAGTTAGTAAACATGAAAGCTCAAGTCTAAAATTTATTGATTGTTGTAGACCAACAATTGATTCCCCTCCCCCAGGAAAGGAAAAATCACAGCTATTAACTTTAGAGCTACTTTTGGGGCATTTACATACATACCACCCAATTCATATGTATTTACTTATCTAACACCCAAACATTGTTTTTTTATATTTATAACACCCAAATGTTTCATATCACATCAAAAATACCCCTGTTTTAACTTTAGAAAAGTGAAATCCAACTTTTCATGCATAGGTAAGGTGGTATGTAGGTAAAGATCAAAGTTTAGGTGTTATATATGCAAATACATAGTAATTGAGTGGTATGTACGTAAATCTTCCTTGATTTTATTGTAACAAATGAACTGATAACCTCCAAGTTGACATGCTATCACAGTGAAACAACCTGATAAGATTGGTAGCCGAAAGGTAGTCTGCCATTACAAACTTGACCGATATTCCAAAATAAATAGCCAAAAAAAGGTCAGCCTTATAATCGAAATAATTAGCATTGATTTTTTCTAAATAAAAGATTAAAAAATGGTCCTAAACCTTAACGTCAAACAACTCGAGAGATAAGGTCACCAACAATTTCCTGAAAGGCATTTAATCATCATAAATTTCACTTTTCACCCCTTTACCCTCCCTAAATGCAAATATAATAAGCACTGTAGATATAATACATCCAATAGAAGAAATAATTATGTAACTTTGTGGGAAACACGCTATTAATCTTAAATTATGTTTTTCGCCTATAAATTCAATTCTCTTTATTTCATATCCATCAATCTGATATACTTACAATGCATGGGATTTACATTTTAATCAACATATATAAGCTAGCCTAATTTACATTTAAGCTTAGCTCTAGTATTTTCATTTTAGTTGAACTAAATTTCTATAAGCCTAAGGTATCAAATGAAAGAATGTACTTCACACTCTCCTGTTTTATATTCATTTCCCAATCAAATAAAGAGGAAATCATTTTGTTAGGCAGCAAAAACTTCCATTCAAAGTAGGGAATCCAAATCATTTTATCTTTTCTATTTTTTGGGAAATTTACATGCCAAGCACACAATTCTTATGCATTTACACAATTCTTATGAATTTACATATATCACACCTAAACTTTTGTATTTACGTAGATGACACTTTGGTGCTTTAAAATTATAAGTGAAAAAAGTGTGTTTCACTTTTAAAAAGTCATAGCAATGCTATTTTTTATGTGATATTAAAGATTTAAGTGGAATGTGTGTAAATATGAAAGTATAGATGCGATATATGTGAATGCATTAGAACTGTGTGCTATATACATAAATGCCCACATATTTATTTCTTAAACTTCCATTAATTTTGAAAGAAACAAACCAAAAAAGGACCAAATCAAAGGAGACGGGAATTGCAACAGAAACCCATATTAACCACAGAACAAGAAGCCCAAGCAAGCAATAGAAAAATAGAAAAATCACAACCATGGAAGGAGGATAACATCATATGTATATAAATTGAGATTCCAACCTAACTTATCACTGATTACAACTAAAATTCACAAAAAAAATAATATAAAAAATAAAAAGTTCAAAATATAAATATAAATTTAAAATTACAATTTTCAAAAGGAACCTTATAATGAAAGCATTCTACTTTTCTAATGACTACGAACTTTATATTCACATAAATCAGGCCCAACTTGGAAGAATAGAACTGATAAATTGTGCTGTTAACATTTTTCTAGGAGATTGGAGATATATATGAATCCTCACTTGTATAAATAAGGGACTTCAAATATATGAACATTATTTCATCACCAATTATAGCTATGGGCACAAAAATAATGACTTCTGGGAAGACTACAAATGTTGGGCCGGACATGAAAATTTGAAGGGTAAAAAATGAGATGAATCTAAAGCATTGGTCAATGAGAACATAAAAGTCAAACTAAATATATTATATTTCTTGATAATTACAAATTGTATGTATTCATTACATTTAATAAGTTTAAATGATCACATTTTTTAAGCAGTACTTATTAGCTAGAGAAAATCGTTTTAGCTTTATCGGACTATGAATTAATGGCTTCTTTGAATTCCACGTATGACTTATAACTGTCAAAGTTAACACCAAGCTTCCTGCAGTATTATTCATGCAAATTATGCATAAATAAACTTAAATTAATCAATCAGAACTACATTTTTTAAATTGAGTCGTACAAATGAACTTATTGAAAAAAGAATTATGTTTGAATTTAGTTGTAGATAACATAAAATCCTAATTAAATGCATGATAACTTATCAAAAACAATAATACATTGCCTAGAATTTAATTAACTAGTTTCGTCTATAAATCAATTTGTCGGTGAAAAATTGTTGAAAGTTATATTTGATTTCTAATTTTTCCATAAACTCTTTTAAATGTCACTCATAAATTTTATATTTTTGTCAAATAAGATGGTTTTAAATAGCAAATGTCATTTAATAACTCGATTGAAACATAACTTCAATATATACAATGCATCTATTTTCATGTAATAATTGGTAAAACGCATCGATAAGAAAATCCACCACCATAGAGAGACATTTTTCTTAAAACTTTTGGCAATCCTAACACATTAGCCATTCAATCAACTTCCAACTGCTTATAAGGAATAGGCAGTAGTTTGCATATCTAGATATTATTTTTTATACCTTTTAACTTATGTGCAAATTTTGTGTTTTCGTACTCTGACTGCTACATTTCTTTGCAAACTCAGCCAATAAAATCTATCCTTCACAATAGTTATTGTTGAAATTCATAATAAAGCGGAAGAATGGAATATTTTTCATTGATATGAAAGAGGGTATAAATAACTCTTACATAGATCTTAAAATTAGAAAGATAATAAAAAGAAAATAATATGAAAGGAAAGATATATCACATAATATCTCTAATTAATCAATTTATATTAATTTTAGAGATAAACGAAAAAAACTCTTAATCCAAGGAAATAAATTCTAATCTAAGGAAACAATTTATTTCTCATAACTTTTCACAAGAATAAATTACTTCCTAATATAACTTCTAACACTGTCCCTTAAGTTGAAAAATAATTAAAAATCATGTTCAACTTGGATTTGAAAACATCAAACAATGTGCGAAGAAGATCTTGTGAAGTAAAACTTGAAATCTTCATCCCGTACTTCGGTTGTCATTGACTGCAGTTTCTGCAGTGTCTGTAGGTAGGCGGAAGACTCCTACAGGTAATGTTGCATGGGAGCTTGTAAATAAGTAGACAATTGTGTTGTCTTTGATTGCAGTTCTAGCAGAGTCGGTAGGTAAGTGGAAGACTCATACAAGTAATGTTATTGGGGAGTTTGCAGGGAAACAGACAACTATGGATAAATTTTATTGTAGTTCCTGCAATGTCCATAAGTAGGCGGAAGACTCCTATAGGTGATGTTGTAGGGGAGTTTGCAAAGAAGTAGATAGCTTACAGGAAAAATTGACGGCTAGCTGACTGCAATTCCTGCAATGTCGATAAATAGGCAGAAGGGTCCTCTAAGTAATGTTGCAGGGGAGTTTTCAGGGAAGTAAACAATCTCCAGAAAAAGCTATGGGTTATGACCAGCAAAAAAAAAGGAAAAAAAAAGAAAAAGCCCAGAGGTAGGCTTTGCTGCGCGTAAAGCTCCGGAGGGTCTGATAAAGAAAAAATTGTCAAAGGAGGGCCTTCTGCAAGAAAAGCTTCTGAAGGAGGGTCAGCTGCAAAAAAAATTCCGATGGAGGACTTATTACATGAAAAGCTTTAAAGGGTCTGATACAAGAAAAAGCTCCGAAGGAAGGCCTAGTACAGGAAAGCTATGGAGGGTCTGATGCAGGAAAAAGTTCTAAATAAGGGTCTGATGCGAGAAAAGACTCCGAAGGAGGGTCTGCCAAAGGAAGAATTCCGGTGAATGACCTGCTGCAAGAAAAGCTCCAGAAGAAGGCCTGATATAGATAAAAGTTCCGAAAGAGAGCCTGCTGCAGAAAAAACTCCGGAGGAGGCCTGGTGCAGGAAAAACCAGGGGAAGTTTAATGCAATTTCTTACGTCTTCCTTTCTATTCAACAGGAAAGCACTGCAACAAGAGGAAAAGTCTTCCACTAAGAAGGAAACTAGGGACAGCATAAAAAGAGGCACCTACAAAAAAATATCTTGAACGGGACAATAATGACTTGAATGGGCTGCTTCCACCACATCTTGAATGGGCTTCCACCACATAAGCAACCACAGAAACACCTGCACTAAATAAACCACTGCATTGAATGTATAGAAAGTTGTTCTGAGGCCATCATTGAACATTCCCACTACCTGGTCATATATCCATCGAGCGCCCTCCCATCGTAATGGAAGCCAAAGCGGCGACGTCAAGCAAGTAACTTAAGGAATTAGGGAAGTCGGAATGCTGAAAATCAAGAAGTCAGACTACTGCAGGGAACAAGTGCCAAAAAACTGCAGGAATGACCTGCAGGGAAGGTAGAGTGGCAGCTGCACCTCCAGCTATAAGGACGTGTATTCAGCAAACAGGAAAGATGTAGCTCCTCGATAAGATAGTCAATTGTCCCTTTCTTATTGATCTTCAGTGAAGGTGTTTGCCTCTCCGGTGATGAGTAGCTATTGAATTAGGGCAAGGCGATCGTGATCACAGTCGCCACCGGAATTAAAATCTCATATATGGGATTTCCACTAGAGAGAGAGTCACCTCTTGATTTTGAGATTGGGATTTCCACTGGAAATAGAAACTTGCCTCTTGGCATTAAGATTTCCACCAGAAAGAGAATACCTAATTTTTTCCCCTCCGGCAGCTCAGCTCAGGGCAGGCGAAAGTACAGTGGGACTTCCATCAGAGCTGGGATTCACAACTGCTGCAACGGCGGGATCCACATAAGAGTCAGAGGGACAGTCGCCCTGAAGTTGCAGCGGCCTGATTGTCCAATTTCAATTCTGC
The DNA here is from genome assembly GCF_001263595.1 of Phalaenopsis equestris. Classification (NCBI taxonomy): domain Eukaryota; kingdom Viridiplantae; phylum Streptophyta; class Magnoliopsida; order Asparagales; family Orchidaceae; genus Phalaenopsis; species Phalaenopsis equestris. The sequence goes on from NW_018165550.1 coordinate 275,327, forward strand.
TCGCAAGTCGTGGACAAAGTGATTTCAACTAGAGAGAGAGAAATTTGCTCGCGAATTGTTGGCTCCCGCAAGGTCGTCGTAAAGGGAAGGTGCGGGTCTCATGGACAATGTTGCAGATTGCAAGTCCCGCTTCGCGCAAGCCGTAGCTCAAGTTGCAACTTCCGCTCTGTGTGGGTCACAGCTCCCGCTTTACGCAGGTCGTTCGATTCTGGTATGAAAAGAAATGTCACAGGTTGCAAGTCCCCCTCTGCGCAAGTCGTAGCTCCCATTGCAACTCCCACTCTGTGCGGGTCACAGCTCCCGCTTTACACAGGTCGATTGATTCTGATATGAAACGAAAGATATATAATCTAATTTCTCCAGTTAATAAATTCATATTATTTATTTAGAGAAAAAGAAAATAACATAAAATATGAAATCCTAAAACAAGAAAGGAAATAACTCCTGATCCAAGGAAATAAATATAAAATAGGAAAGAAATTAACTCATAATCTAACGAAATAATTTATTCCTCGAAATTTCTCAAAAAATTAATTATTTTCTAATATAACTTCTAATAGTTAAAGTTCATCCCAATCAAAATGAGAAAAAAAACCACCATAATTCTCGTTTATCAATTAACAATCAATCAAATATTAGAAGCAAAGCTTATATGGCCGCTCCTTGGATATCTCCCATTTTCCCCTAAAAGATTGATGGTGAGAATTAGCACCTAGGAAGAAAATAGAAGCCTCGGGTTGTGTTGTGGATCGTGAAAAAAAAATAAAGATGAAAATAAAAATTAAATTAATTGATTAACTATCTACTTACTCTCCTGCCCATTGGAGCCCACTCGAAGGAGATAACCGCTCCTGCTCTTCCTCACTTACAAGCACGAACAAGAGCACCTCCCTCCCATTCGCAAGTCTAGCTCTCCCTTTTCATTTTGTCTAATTGAAAACACACAGGAGTTAGCAAAAGCCTTTGTCGTAAGCCCTCATTTCCCTTGTTTTCCTTTTCGCCTTCTATTTTTTCTTTTGTTCAAAGCCACAAAAGCCCTCACCACTCTTCCACTCAGTTTGAAACCACACGAAACCCCATCCCTACTCCCTGTTCACCAATGAAACTTCCCCTCCACTTCGCCTACCTCCCACTATTCACACAACCAAAAATCCTAAGTCCTCCTCCAATTTGAAACCCGAGCAAAGAAACCAAGCCGCTGTCTATCACCTTCGCACGCCGCCCCTCTGCCTTAACTCGAAACCAAGGATTCCCAAATCCCTATGTCCAAGTCCTTCGACGCTCGAAGACGCAAAAAATATAACATCTGGAGGACATATATGCAGAAAAGGGCTCCAATGAGCCAAATAAAATTTCTCGACATATATGTTCTTCGGATGTAATATCACCTCTGAAGCCAAAGGGAGCCTTTTTCACAATCTCGTCTGACATCCCTAGTCAAATCACATCTCCTATTTGCATGTTTGCCCCACCAACCCGACTTCACATAACTAAGAACTACTTTCACGAGTAGAACTCAGTTTGCATATTTCTTTTGTTCATTTGTTCCTTTTTGTTTTAGTATTTCTAGTGCATTGTGTTATAAAGAGAGAGAGAGAGAGAGAGAGAGAAAAGATCTATATTTTATTTTATTTTGTCGTGTTGTTGATCGTCGGGCCAGTCATTTCATCATCGTCGTCGTAACGATGTTTCGCTCGAAAATGTATAATGAGATGGGCAATGGGGTAATATTGAAAATCTCCATTCATCGAGGTGCGATTACCTGTTTGTGGGAATTAGGTACTATTAGGGAAACTGCAAAATCGTTCGGAAAACTCCTTTTAAAATTGGGATTATAAAATACCCATCCTTGGGAAAAAGTAAATACCCGTCCGTGGGAATTAAGTATTGATCGGGGAACTTTCTCCTTGCGATTTGACACTTTTTACGGGTATACTGAAGGCTAGTTTTGTGTTTTAAGATCGTGTGCTAGATGTTTTGTTTTTGTTCCCCGGCCATAGTGTCTCACGACGTGACCAACACGTCTTTTAAGACGGTTAGGAAGGTTGTTATTCTCCTGGTACAGAGGTAATGCAGTGAGGCTACCAAATTTTAAATGATCTGGATATGTAATTAATTTAAAATCATGAAATTTTTTAACTTGAAAATAACATTGAATATGAATCATTTAAATTTTAAAATAATTTGGAAATTCAAGCTTTTAAAATAAAATAATTTGGAAATTCGAGCTTTTAAAATTTACGCTCGTAAGATTAAATTATCGAAAATCTGGGCATTTAACATTTAGGCTCTTAAGGTTTCAAAAATATTTCAAGTTTTGGGCTTTTGAAACATTGGCTATTAGGCTTAAAAATATTGAAGAATTTAAGCTTTAAAATGACTCTTAAGGTCTTAAATAACTATTTGTAGTTTTGAGCTTTCAAATTTAAGCTCTTAGAGTTCAAACATAATTTAAGCCTAAAAATTTTGAAACTTCAAAAGCTCTTCATTTGATTCGCAATACACCTGCTAACGAACATAAGAGTTCCCTTTTAAAATCCTAAAATCAAAATAATTTTGCAAATACTTTAATCTTTGAATGAATTTTAAATCAAAATTTATTTAAATTTCATGGTTATCACCCAAGTTAAATGGGATATCTTAAAATGTGCCACTTTTAAAACTTAGAAAAGTGCCACTTGAGAAAATTATGAGTTAGGTATGCTTAAAGGTATCTACATAAGTAAATCAATTACATATATTTTCAAAATCTATCATATGCCTCTAGATATAAAGTCCATAGTAAACTCATGGCTTAAAATTTATTCTTTAAAGCTTATAAAACTCTTTAAAATATTCAAATATATAAAATTGTAAGCATGCAAGTGCTCCAACCAATGTATTAAATGCTCAAATACTATGTTCGAGAATGTTGCGCTGGTTAATCAGACAACATTTTCTATAGGATAGGATTGTAAGTCTCACTCAACTAGTAATCCTCCTCCTCGCAAGGACTGAAGTTGACGAGTCTAGTAAATTTCATAACGTCCAAATCATAAAATAAAAATTTACAAGTTCAAATCACCTAGTTCGATCCTCCTTACTAAAGGACAAGAGTTGGCAGGACTGATATCCTGAAAAGCCTAAATTAACTAAATTAAATTTCCCTTCAAATATAAAAGTTTTAAATGCTCAAATCGCCAATAATGGTCGAATTGATAGAAGATTTCAACCGGATGGGTCTATTTTAAAATTATGCTTCAAAGCCTATTTTGAATTCAATTATTTCAATTACTGAACCTGATCCTCTGTAAATAGGTCAGAGTCGATAAAGTTTAAAGATAAACAATTCCCCAAAGATAGTCGTGTTGATTTAATATCTCAAAAGAGGGATCAATTTTAAAATAAATTTCCAAAGTAATAAATTAAATATTCAAGTCAAATCAATCACTCAAAAACTAAAAGCGAAATCCAACCACCATCCCTAACAGTTTATCAATGATGACAAATTTTTTATTGACTTTAGCTCACAAAGAGTTAATATCATATCAAATGCATCCTTATATTCACAATCAAAGCAATCGCACACTAGTAACGACGTGCCTTGAGTCTTCTACCTGCGTGGTTTTGCCGCCAAATAGCACCACAAAATAACAATTAAAACAATAGTCCTCTAAATGAATGATTGTCACCAAATGACATCATTATATTATGGTTAAGGCCGCGGCCCGTAAATTCTCTAATGGCTTTCTACCCTTCGAATTGTGAACCAATGATAAAATTAATTGACATAAAGTCTTATGTCAGATAAGATTGTTTTCCTCTTAGACATACATTCACCTCATACATATAAAGATCCCTTGGACAGCATAACTCATGGTTCCTGATAAAGATCATTCAGTCATGTTGGGTCGACCACCTCCTCTGATAAAAAAGATCAGGGACCACGACGACCCACGACGACGAAACAATGAGATCTTGATCGGGTTTACTCTTCATTTCTCCCACCATATGTTTTAAGCTTCAAGTGAAAAATTTTGCAATTTAAATTCTAAGATTTTTGTTAGTAAATATTGAATATTCAATTTATAATGAATAGTTTTAATCAAAAATGTTCTTTTATTATCGAGATGGGTAATTAACCATACGGTCTTGCGCTCCTATGGGAGATCTCAAAACCCCATATCAAAAAAGTTCCTCCAAAAAGAGAGTTAAATCTCTGGGTAGTGTCTAATCTATAATCAAACCTGCCTTCTGAAAATTTGATCGTCCAAAACTCTCCCCATAAAAAAAATAAATAAATAAATGAAGAGAATCATAGGGAGCGACCAGAATTTTCGAAACCCACATGTGTGTTGTAAACTTCCCCTTTAATGATCCAACAAATTAAGCTCCTTTATCACTTTTACCAAACAACTTCTATTTCTCCATATTCTTCCTTATTTTCTATAGGGAAATTTACATGCCTAGAACACAATGTATTTACATATCTCACACAAACTTTCATATTTACATACAAAGCACTTTGGTGATTTAAACCTATGCATGAAAAGGTGCATTTCACTTTCAAAAAATGGTGATGATGTAATTTTTTATGTGATATTAAACATGAGTGCTATGTGTGTAAAAATGAAAATTTAAGCTTGAGCATTTTAAATGCATAAGAATTGTGTGATATGTATGTAAATGCCCCTTTTTATCAAGCAAGATCAAATAAACAGTCACACTGACAGCTTTCCTTCAAAATAGACCTAGAAATGACAAATCCAAGCACCTTGGGAAGTTTCTGCATCATTGATAGCCTAAAACACATCAAACTTTTCCATGGCCAAGCTAAAATAAGGAGAAAAGTTCAAAATAGTCCCTTGGCTATTTACATGGATTCGTTCTAGTCCTAAAGTCTATAAAAGTGTCTCAGACTCTTTTAATAGGGTCAAATTTATCCCCAAAGAGGACTATTTTATTCCCCCATCAAAAAAAGAATATGGAGACTAAATTGACACTTTTATAGAGTATGGGGCTAAAGCGAACCCCTAAAAGAGTCAAGTAAGCATTATGACACTTTCCTCCTACAATAAGCATAGGTAAAAGCTCGAGTTCATGCATTGAAAAACTAGCACCCTTTCTTTTATCAATTTTTCAAATTCTTACTCAAATATTAAGATTCACAAGAAAACCCCAACCCATATTTCTCATTTTTATCAAATTCCAAATGCTTTGATCATGACACGCATAAATACACTAGTTCAATAGTTCAAAAAATCACCTGGTTGCTAGTGTTGTAAATAATAATATTTCAAGTGCTATGTATGTAATTATCCCTTTATTAAAATGAACAATGGAATGCTGTATTCATTAGCAATAACAACAAGAAAAGCTAAATTTTGATCGAAATTAGCACATAAAGTGGGACAATATTTTAAGCAAAGGAGATGATACCTCATGAATTGCAGTATCCTTAGAAGCTGCAGTATTCGAATCTAGAAAAAGAGGGTTTCCTGTCCCATAGAAGTCCATTATTGCAGCAAAAACTTCAGGCTTTAGATAATCCCAGGAAGCTTCATCAGACTTCGTGACGGTCACAAAATCTGATCCAAAGAAGACTCTTGTAATACCTGAAACAGCAGAAACCTAAGATAAGTGAATATACACCATTCATGTTTCGACTAGAAGAACAATAAAATGATGGGGCATTTACATACATACCACATAAATCTTTTGTATTTACATATCTAACACCTACACATTAATATTACCATGCATATCACTCAATCTTTAAAATCACATCAAAAACACTATCATCACTATTTTTTAAAACAGAGAAATGCATCTTGTAATGCAAAGGTTTATGATGCCAAAGTGTTATAAGTGTAAATATCAAACTGTAGGTGTTTAGATATATAAATACATAAAAATTGTAGTATAATGTAAATTTCCATAGATTGATTCTACATAGCCATCATGCGAAGAAAAGTAGAATAAACAATTACTTTAGAGCAGAAAAGTGACATTAAAAAAAAACCTACTAGAACCGCAAATTTTAGAAATCACTCAATCAAAACATTTACTATAATTTCATTATTTGTCTCATGAATCAATAAACTGTCAGCATAGCATATGAAATTTTTTCAAGTTAAAGACTAAAGAAGAAATTTACCATTCCAGAGAAAAGGAAATTTAACATTCATAACCAATATTTAAGATGATTACAAGCGTCCTTGGGCTAATATGACGATAATTGAACCGTGAGATATTATTTATAGTTCAAGGTAATAGTTAGGAGAATTTTAGAGCTTATGAGTTGAATCAAATTTAATGTTGAATAAAATGATTAATTCCATTAAAAAGATTATTGCAATATGAGAGAATATATATATATTAATAAAGAGATTTAGTGAGAGAGTGAGGAGATGCAAAAGGTTGTTAACAATTTAATAAATGTGTTTTAAAATATTGGCAAAAGATAAATACTATTGCATCCTGGAATGATTATACCAAAGCTTCACGTCTCAAGTTTTGATTATTTTATATTATAGACTTGGTACAATTGAATGAGAAAAGAAACAATATAAAATAGATAAATGTACGAGAGGTGGAATTTAGATATTTTGCTATCAGATGCATAACAAACAAAGATGATAAAATGCAAGTATAAAATGAAGACATTCCAAAAATTTAAAATATATCAGAGTATAGCTTCAAAGAAAATTTTATTTTAAAAGGCATAATGAATAAAACAATGATGTATGATATAAATTTACTCAAAAAAAAAGAATGAAGTTTTCTCTAAAAATTTGCATAAAGGTTCTAGGCTCATATGATATATATATTAATATTTGGAGAGTTTCAATTGATTATCAAAAAAATTATGTTGTTTTTGGAGAATCAATTTGGCTTCATACAAAAAAGATCTTCTATGCAATAATTTATTTGTCAAGAACATTATAAAATTTGGAAAAAAACAAAGAATCCTCATATAATTTTGCTTATCTTAAAAAGGTATATAATTGAGCATCAATAGAACTAGTTTTGTTCAAATTAAAAAAGAGAGTCAAAAACACGGCCAGGTTATTAAAGATAAATAACAGAGAACATTGGCTATTATTAACAATTGACGGGTAACATAAGAGTTTTCAACTACAAAAAATTTACATGAATGTTTATTGAACCCGTATCATTTTTTTTTCCTAGGCGATAGAGTACTTACAAATTATATCAATGTGAGATGGTTTGGCATATGCTGTTTATATATAACATCATTATAGTTAATGATATGTCTATTGCAATAAGCAAAAGATTGAACAATGGAAAAGAAGTTTTAAAAGTAATGGCTAAAAATTAATACAACAAATTTAAATTTATGACACAATATTATATAAGATAAAAAAATATTAATTGTGTGTAATAGAAAATTCGTGACATTGAAGTTTGATAGAAAATTCGTGACATTAAAGTTAAAGATTAAGGTTTTAACATTACAGGAAGATCTAACACGCACGTATATAAATGATAAGAGAGCAAATTTTTTTTTTGAAAAACACTGGAAAGGGAAAAATTAATGGGGCCTGAACCAATCAATATTATCCACTATGTATTTGAATTTACAGATATTTACTCTCTCTCTCTAAGTAAAAAAAAATAAGATTACAAAGTTTTAACTGAGTTACAAATATTAGGCAACAACAAGGCAGTAGTTGAACTACAATAGCCGCAAGCCAGTAGTTGGACTGCAACAACCACAAGACAATACTTGGAAATGACATCTAGGGGTGGTCAATGATGATTGTAGATAAGCATTGCCTTCAAATTTTCTTCAATAGAGTAAACTTAAGTCTTAGCTTCCTCCCATTCAAAACACTTCATCAGACAATTCATGATGATTATTTCTAATCTCAAATCATTTCGCATTTGTGTTTTAATGCCCTCATAATTGAGTAATTTTGAACTCGTTGAATTGCTCTTGTCAAGGCACTCGATTTTATTGAAAGTATGTCAAATTAGAAATCATTTTATTTCAAATAATGCTTCAAAACTTCCAATCACTTGGGCTTGGATCAAATCATTCTTAGTGTCATAAGGCTTGTAATATCAAGATATTTTGTTTTACTATAAAATTATTAAAATGAGAGCTTGAAATATGTCAAATTAACAATGAAAACTTTTTTAACTAACATACATTAAGATTCATGCTGATCATTTTTTTTTTTTTTGTGACATCATTAGTTAAATATAATTAGAATATAAAAGAATGCATAGATATGATAGTTGCAAGTATTTTGCATCAATTATATAAATGAATGAAAACACAAATAGTATGTGCTTTGTAGAGTTAAGGCTAGATAGGTAATGCCTCAGAGTATCAAGCACAAAGTGGATATCAAGAAGAATTAAAAGTAAACTTAATAAAATTGGAATTATATTAGATATGTTGTAAATATTTGAGTGTTAGGAAATAAAAAAGTTGTAGATAGCTAAAAGCTCAAAACTATGGTGCGACACCGCACCATAGTTTTACCCGTTTGAATAAACAGCATTTTGGCAGCTTTTGCAAAAAGTTGCCTCTGAAATCTGTGTTTTCTCATCGGCCCTAGCTAAATGTGGTGGCAGCTCTCTAGCTGCAATTCGACTTTTTCAAAAAAAAAAAAATTAAAATAGTCACTGCAGCTTTTTGCAAAATCATATTATTCTTCAGCAGTTTCACAGTTGTTCCTTAATAAGTTGCAGCTGCCTAAAACAAACCTAAGTTGAGAGAAAATGAGACAATAATTTTAAGATTCACATGTAAAAAATTAGGAAGAAGAGCTTAAGGAGTGATAATATTAAAGGAAATATGGCGACAACTAAAATAAGGTAGTTAAAAATAGGCACATAATTCTATCATTTCTGATGAAGAAGAAAAGAATATACCCTTTGAGGAAAGGTAAAATTAAATTCTAATGATGAGAAAGTAAATCACTACAATATACTTGAAATCTTTCATATTTAAGGTCAAAAGATACTTTACAAGATGTGGTTGCTTTTCTAATCTACTAAAACGTCATAAATATATTAAAGTTATCCATGAGGGGAAAAATATGTGCATTCCTTTTTTCTCCACTTAGCGTCAATTCAAATGCATTTAAATATCTCACACCTAAAAACTTTCATATTTAACTTTCATATTTACACAACACTCAAATATTTAATATCACATCAAAAATAGCATCATTACCACTTTTAAAAGAGAAAGCATATTTTCAAGCATAGGGGTAAAGTGCCAAAGTGCTATGCAAGTAAACATGAAACATTAGGTGTGAGATATGCAAATGCATAAGAATTGTGTGCTAGTTATGTAAACTTCTCATAAAAACAAAAAAAAAAATAATGCTTGATACACTTCTTGACAATCCAATATAATGATTATAAGAAGTGAAAAACTGCAAGCAAAATGTCAATTTACAAAGCAGAGAAAATTACACGCAAATACAAACCATTCATCTGTAGCACAACATTAACAATAAATAAGATAAAAATCTCAATATTTAAAAAAAAAAATCACACAATAAATGGGTAACAAATGGAAGAAAACTCGCAGCAACAACTAAAATAACTGAACAACACAAGCAATACAATAAACATACCATCAATGGCGAAGATAGATTTAGCAAGTGGTGAAGACATGGCTGCTCGAGCACTTGGGAAATCAGCACTTCCAACTTCCATCACAGCCTTTCCTGGGTAAAACATGAGAGAGGACGGATTTGGCGTTGATTGAACCTGAATAAACATGCTCCTCCACTGCACTGAACACAGCAGCCATCATTGTAAAGGTAGAAGATAAACAGGCCAACATTCCATCTTGAAGAAAATACATATAAATAAACACCAATAAAACTGAAGAACAAAATATCCCTCTCTCCCTCCCACGCTCTCTCTCTCTCTCTCTCTCTCTCGTTCTCTCTGCCCATCTCTTCCACCCTACCTCCTTTCCCTTTATCTCATTCCCTCCCTTCATCACTCTCTCAACTCTCTCTATCTTCTCTCTCTCTCCCTCCCTTTTTTTCTCTCTCCCTCTCTTGCTCTCTCACTCTCCCTCCCTCTCTCTCCCGCCTTCTCTTCTCTCACACTCTCCCTCCCTCTCTCACTTTCTCCTCTCTCCCCCTCTCCCTCTCCCTCTCCCTCTCCCGCCCTCTCCATTAATACCCTATCTATATCACACTCTCACTGTCACTCTCTCTACTTTCTTCCCTGGTTCTCTCTCTCTCCCCCTCTCTCCCCCTCTCTCCCCTCTCC
>NW_018165550.1:300091-313613 GCF_001263595.1 Phalaenopsis equestris
TTCCTTATATTAAATAGGGGAATTTGTCGGCCAATACATTGGTTTCGCAGACCAAACGGATGTCATAACTTTCTCTAGTTTATTTGATCGAGCCTCACCCTCAATTCTTGTGTTCATCCTTCGGGATAGATACAGGATTTGAGGTAGAGCGCTCTTTCATCTAAACTATGAAAATTATGAGGTCAGTTTGACTTCATCTTTTTCAAAATTAAAATTTTTAAAATGTCCTTCCGAAGTGGGCAACGGGATTTCAATTCTGATGACCGACAACTTCTTACGGGCAAACCCCACACTAAAAATAGTGTCGACAGGCCATGACCCTAAACAACCTTTAGATTGCCTTAAAATGTTTCGAGTTCATCTGAACTTATTACATTGTTCAAGTAATGATCCGGTTAAATTTAGCTTAAATGGTTTATGTTATCCCATTGCTCTGTTAACTTCAATATTTTAATTGTCCCAAGAATGGGTGTTAACCACACTTTTTGATGAGGTTTAGCTTTTCTTCTTTAGTAGTGTTAGAAGGTCAGGATCTAGCCATAAGACTTTCTTATTGACTATTCCTAGAAGACTATGATCCCGACCTTTATATGTTGATGCGATCTATGTGATTATATTCTTAGAGTTCCACATGTTGGTCCTAACCTCTAGCACTTAGTAGGTGGGGTCAGTATGGAGGAGCTCAAGAGAAGTTTCCCATAGGATGGTCAAGCCTTAGGACTAACCCTGGGTGGTTTGGTCTTAGTTAGGCTAGCTTGCACACACTACAATTGCTCACACACCCTAAACCCTAAGACCCGATGATTTGGTCTTCTGACTCCTCTTGGATATGGGTCAACACAAACCCCTAGCCCTTGACTAAGAGGATTAGGATCATCATATGAGAATCCAAAATGAGTGTTCATATAGCTCCTATTAGTTTGACATGGCTTCATGGCTTACTTGCCCATCCTAGCCCAAAATCACCAAATTACCAAAATACCCCAACAACCCTAATTTTTTTCCAGAAAATTCCAAAATACGCAAATTTTTTCTAAAGTCATTTCAAACTATTCCCCATTACCCAAATTGACCAAAAACACCAAATTCCCAAAATACCCAAAAAATGCCAAAAATTTCCAAAATGCCCCTCATGACCCAAAAATTTCAAAAATTCAAAAAATTCCAAAATCATCCTAAATATCCCCAATTTCAATTGTGAACCATCAAATTGACCCAATTTGACCAAATTGATCCATTTTGATCAAAAGCTCCAAATTGCCCTTCCAGACCCAATTTCCCTAAATCAACCCCAATGTCAAACAAATTGACCCCAATCTTGCCTAATTTAAATTCCAAACCAAAATTAAACATCCCTAATAATAGTTGAAACCAAATACAAGCCCAATTTGATCCAATTGAAAGCCCAATTTCAACCCAAATCAAAAACCCAATTTTGACCATATGTCCAAATCCCCCCAAATTGGCATTCCAAATCAATTCAAAATCACTTGAGATCCCTTAAAAATTCTTAATGAGATCTCCCTACTCCAAATTAAACATTTAACTGACCCAAATTTTAGCCCAAATTAACCTCAATTCTAAAAGCCCAAGACCTTAAGTCATTCAAAAAGCCCAAAGTTCAATTAAGAGCCCACATGACAAATTTTCTCCTCATCATCCATTTAATCAAAATCATTCCCTAAGTTTCCAATTCATGCCAAAATTGTTCCAAATGAAGCCTCATGACAAGCACCACCAAAATATTCCATAAAATCCAAATTCCCTTCTCATGAAAGTTTTCAAAGCCAAAGACAAGCCATGAAGCCATTATAAAGCCATACGTGAGCCATGTAAGCCTTTGTCATCTTACAATGCCCAAAGTGACAAAAGGAGGAGCCCCTTTAGTGATTCCTTTAAAAGTGGCTAGCCCTTCTGATGTTTTCCCTAAATCATTCTTAAGCCTAATTGTATTTGGATGAGGACTTCTTCACACCATTTTAGTTGGTTCACCTGACTTTGGTCAGCCATAGGAAGCCACCCAAACCCATTCCAATGAGGTTAAACCCAATCTAGACCCAGCATAGCCTAAAGCCATTTCCACTTCAATTATTCACCCTAACCCATTCAGAAACCCAATTGGCTACACATTAGCCCACCACTGATCATCCTCAATGGGATGGTGACCTGAGCCTGGCCGGCCAACCACCTTGGCTGATGGAAAACCCAAACCCAAGAGCCCCAACTAAGACAAAACCCAAAATTAAACCCATCAAAGTGGCACCAATACAATTGCCCATTGGAGCCTTTATCCCCTCCACCTAAGCAGCTAGAGCCACCGACAGGTTAGCCCAATTGCAGCCTCTAAGCCCCTCTATTTAAACTCGCCTTCCACGGCCGAGGAGAGATTGAAATTCCTTGGGGAGGCTCTGCCAAATTGTTCTCAAAGCTTCTTCAAGATATCTCAAGAACAATCCCACCATCCTTAGCCACTCAAATCCACTGCATAAGGTCAAATTTTTAGCTCAAAATCAGGTCGAAACAAGGACATAGTTCCCCACAGCTCCACAATGCACCAAATTCAAATTAATTGCACCCGCACCATCCCTTGAGTGAAAGAAGAAGATCCCCAATAAAAGCCCCATCACCAAACCACCCTAGCATAGACTTTGACCGACACCCCAAATCGTCCTTGGTCAAAATCATACCTAGGTAGTTCCCCACGGCCCGAGGCTTCTTCTAGAAGCTCTCACGAATCAACTCAAACTTATGGAAGCCCCCAATAGAGGCCACACCTCTTGGGCAAAGGTATTTAACTCTACCCCTAAACTAATCTTTATTTAATTCTCCATGCTCATAGACTTCATTTACGGCTTGATCAACCATTTGGATATGTTCTCCTAGTTAAGACGAGTCCATAGGAATAAACCACACTTAATTTGGTTGAGTATCAAGAGAGATGTTAAGGTTTGAAGGGGACGAGGAACGGAGGTCGTCCGTTTTCGGGTGTATTGGATGGATGGATAAGATCGAGCCGAAAGAGTCTTAGTACGTGAACAACGGGTCGAGTGAGTGCTGGCTCAGATGGCGACACCAAACCAGAAGATGCCCCGTGAAGGCTTCAGAGACCCTAAGGATTGCGTGACGCCGCTTGGTTTATATAAAAAATAGGGATTTTTTAATTATTTAAATTAACCAAACTTCAAAAATTCATATCTTGGTGTAGAAAAATCATAAAAATACAATAAAAATGCCCTTGTGCTCAGTGAATAGAGAAGAACAATGCGTAAATGGTTTCATGTTTGTTTGATGCATGTGTAATTTTTAATTAATTAAATAGTGTATTTATTATTTGAATTCTCCATTTGCATGGACATTTCACCATGACTTCATTTTTAGGGCTTTGGTTCTATCTGTCATGAGGGATCTTCCTTGATTTTTCCAAGGTGAGGAGAGATCTCTAATTTTCAAGTTGGTGGTCCCTATTTTTGTAAAATAATTATAATAATTAAATTATTAATTATAAAAATAAAAAAACTTTTTTTGGTAGGTTAATTGTGGTCAGAGGGCCCAAATAAAAATATAAATTTAGTTTAAATCATTAAAAATAATCCTAATTGTCACCAACCCCTAAAAATGAAATAAAATTAAATTGAAGTAATCATAAATATAAATGACATAAAAATTATTCTACACTGTAACATAATGTCAGAGGAGCTCCTCATAAAAATTTTAAGTTAATTGGAATTAATTTGACCACTAAATTGGATTAATTAAAAAAATGCATTTTTAGAATTAAAATCATTATAATAATTAAAATAGAACTCAAAAAATCACCAAATTGGTTTTGGGAGCTCTTTATAGCCAGATGAACCCAAGAAAACTAAAAGTGGAATTAAAATAAGTACTTCATTTTTAAACTGTTTTTAATTGTTTAAATAATTAAGAATCATAAAAGTTACAAGATTATAAAAACACACTAAAATGACACATTTGACTTGCTGATCACTTGGGTCCAATTAAAATAATTTTTGAATTATTAGAGGTTCATCTAGATCAGAGGAACACTTAGTCACAATTCCATGAATTTCAAATTATATTTTAATTATTATAAATATTATCATTATTTTAATTATAATAATTAAAATATAAATAAAAAAAATAAGAAATTTGTTTGGAGTGTTCTTTATGACTAGGGGCATCCAAGAAAATAAGATTTAGTAAAGATATAAAACTTAATTTTCCATTTAAATATTATTTTATATTTAATTAATACTTAAAATAAATAACTAATTTTAATAAATAAATTAAACATATAAAAATCATGAAAATTGGTCCAAGTGGTCCTCTAATTAACTTATTAGGTGAACCTCTAGTATTTTTCTTAAGGACAGAAGTTTTGTTTTTAATTAAGTTATTAAATTTTTATTGAAAATCCTTATTTTTTCATTAAAATAATTATAAAATTAAATACATTCACAAAAATCACATTTTCTCCTCTAATATTTTAATTAACCTGTGAATGGGGTAACATAAAAATTTTAAAGCCATTTGAGTTTGATTTAATGAATTATGGGGTGTTAAGACTTTAAGGGCAAAATGGTAATTTTGAAATTTAAGTCTTAATTAATATTTAGGTTTAACCAAAGGGCAAATGGTAAATATATGATCTTAATTGACATGTCTTGATGATTGGAATATGAAAGGGATAAATGGTAGTAACCAATCTCACTTTGGTCTCATTAAGGATAAATTTGTAATTTCTTAAATCGATGGAATTTGGAAGAGTAATTGAATGAGAAGATATCAAGGTGAGGGGTTTAAATTTGGAAGAGCATAACCCACTAATTTGAAACCCCAATTAATAGTTTTTTTTAAACGATTTATGATTCATGATAAGGATTAAAGTATAAATATTTTACTTTTCTAAAAATTACAAATCTACTCGTTAAGTTTTAAGGGTTTAGTAGTGAACTAGGCTTAATCAAATTTTTTCCCAATGAGGTTTAGAAAATAACCTATAATTAATTTGAAACTTCTTTTTAAGAAAGCACTACAAGCCCATCTTTAAAAAATCAAACCAACTAAGTTTCTTAATTAGCTCAAATTGCCCCAATGGTCTTTACCCGTATAATTCATAAGTGAAACATCAAGTGATAATTACCCCACTTAAAAGGATAATCAAAACATTAAATTTCACTGAGCATAAAGGTATAAACTGGGTGAACCATATAACAAACATAATAAGACCAAAACAAACTCGAGATGATTTAAGGGACTGTGAAATGTCTAGAGTATCACCCAGGAACTTTTTCATGATCCTTTGGAAATCTCGGAGGACACTAGGACATATTATGATTTACTTAATGGAATCATCCTTACAAATGAATAAGTTGATCCCACTAAGATATGACAGAATTTGGTAGACATACCTCAAATTTGTACTCTCTGCTTTTCCTACCAGCATATTTTAACACTTGCAAAATATATATATGTCTTCTAAGTGCTAACCTTTTAGGTAAAGGAACATGAACAATAGATAGGTATGCTTTCAAGTTGTCGCATTGCAATTTACTTTCACTTCGCACCTCTTGTTTCCTGCCCACAAACTAACATGTTAAAACATCAAGATCACCCAGCATGTCAAAACTAAAACTTTTAGGATAGCCACAAAATTAAAACCAAAACAAAATTAAGAAATCAAAACAAGATCAAATTCACTGCAACAACATAAAATTAAGAAATCAAAACAAGATAAAATTCACTGCAACAACAATCAAATTCACTGCAACAACATTCAAATTTTAAGACAACTCAAAATTTAATCACAAACAAAATAAAAAAAAAATGCAAGTAAATTAAAACGACTCTATCGGATGAGCGAGAATCCCTCAAAGGAGGAAACTTACTGTTGCCAACGAGATTTCCCACGGTCTAAATGAAAGTTTGAAACTCATTAAGTTCAGTTTAGTAAGTTCATTTGGACTAAATGAATTTGAAGAAAATAGTGGTGTCGGAAAAGGGAATCGTGGGATCCTAGACCCTAACCGGTGTCATTCTAATAAACTTTAACATCCCCCATAATATTTAAATAACCATAATCTTTGGAAACATTTTATTTAACATCCGAACTTGACACATTAGAAAACTTAAACTTGCTACAATGAGGAGCTTAGAGTTAGCATCGTGGACAGCACGGGCATCTTCAATAGCAAGAGGATCTACAACATATATCTCTCCTTAGAAATTAAACAACATGCCATAGAATTTTGAGGTGGTCCGCCTAGTGCGATAAATCCTCAACTTTTCTTTAAGCCTTTTTATGGCTCTTCTATATAATATAGAACCTAAGTCGTTTTACAATTCTGAGGTTGTCGTTTGTCACAACTTATATTCTCACATCTTTGAGGCTATGTGTGTGATCGTTTCACACGAATATAAGCCCTAATTAATAAAATTGGCAGGATGAAATATTCAATAATTTTACTCTCTAAAACTAAAGCCAACTAGTAGGATAGCTTGGGAAGTCACTGAGATTCTTAGAATCTGAGACATCCCATAGTTCTTCTTCCTTTGGAATTCTAAAAATAAAATGTTCCAAATTCGAGTCATTCCCATTTCACACCTCTTTGTCCGATCTTTTGAAAAGTCTTATCTTTTGAAATTCTTGAAGATAATATATCCTAATTTTTATTGAGATTTTTCTTAGGTGACTTCAGTTATCTAAGGTGTAATTAACTATAAGTTAACTATTAGGGCTTGCTTTTATAGACAAATTTGAAGAACCCAGCTTAATATAAACCCTATTTAATTTTTTATATTAAATAAGGGAATTTGTCGGCCAACATAAAAATGGTTTCGTAGACTTAAACGGATGTCATAAATTCTTTAGTTTATTTAACCAAGCCTTACTAGTATGTAGTGTGTCTACCATTCGGGATAGATGCATTGCTTGTGGTATTAGGCTCGTTGATTTAAACTACTGGGGATATGAGATAGGGTCGGTCTTATATTTTCAAAATTTAAAATACTACTTTTCTCAAATTATATACATATAAATTAAATTAAACCGGGTGTCAGGATATCCATTCCAGCGACCGACAACTTCAACTTCCTTCAACTTTTAGTGCTAAAAACTTCTGGCGACTCCGCTGGAGACTTGTTTCTCTCTCTATTCAAATAAGAGAATATTGTCTTCATACATCGACAATGTGTCCATGTTGCTTATGGATCAAATTAACCATTTCTTTCTTGGGTAAGTATGGTCAATTTTTTCAGACTTTAGGACCAACTGTTCAATCATCTTTGAACAGAGAGGTTAAGGAGTTAATTAGGACTTATGTCTTTGTGTGGGGTCGGACCCCCAATAGGTGTGTTGGCAAACTAGTTTGATTTCGGAAATAAATATAGTTGTGTAAAATTTATATAACTATAGGCAATTAATAATTGGATTATATGCAAGTATAATTATTGTTGTCAAGTAATAAAGGACATTTTATTTAAGCCTCAAATATCGATTCCACGGGGAAGGTTTAAATTTGAAATGATAATTTACTAGGAAATTCACAAAAAGTCAAAATGAAATTACTATCACTAATTTTGAATGTTGAAATATGAACTAAACTAAATTACTTAACTATTAGCAAAACTGAAATGTAAAGTTTAAACAATAACTATTAAACTACTAAACTATGTTTATGCAATGAAGATTTCTTATGTGAAAAAGCATATTTTCCACTACAATGAGGTTTTGGTGAAATGAGATGAGATAAATGGTTATAATATGTATTGTACCAAACAGGCAGTTTTATAGAAAATCAATGGCTAATCCCAGGTTTAGTCCCTAAATCCATGGCTAGGCTAGGAGAATACTGGTTCCCACTCCAGAGCTCCCACTTCCCTTCACCTGAAGGCTAACTCTCACTTTAGTTTTCAAACACTTGTTGGTGATATTTTTGCTGGGGGAGTGTTGCCCGTAAGAATTTATCGGTCAACAGAATCTAAATCTAATCGCCCATTTTGGAAGGACGTTTTAATTTACATATATATTTAGTTTTAGAAAAAAATATGAAATCAAACTGACCTTATATTTTTCTTAGTTTAAATGAAAGAGTGCTTTACATCCTGTATCTATCCTGAAAGATAAACACAAGACTTGAGGTTGAGACTCGATAAAATAAACTAAGGGATATATGGCTTCTATTTGGTCGGCGAAACCTTTGCGTTTGCTGACAAGTTCTCCTATTTAATATGGAGAATTAAATAGGATTTATTTTAAGCTGGGTTCGTACATGCTTCCTATAAGGGCAAGCCCCTATAGTTAATTATATCTTAAATGACCAAAGTCACCTAAGAAAACTCTCGATAAAAATCAGGAAATATTATCTTCAAAGAGTTCAAAATGGTAGGACTTTTCAATGAGATCTAACAAAGAGATATGAAAAGGGGATTGGTTCAAATTTGGAACATTTTATTGTGGAGTCCAAAGGAGGAAGAACTAGGGGATGTCATAGATCCGGAGGAGAACCTCAGTGACTGCCCAAGAAATCCTAATGTTTGGCTTCAGTTTTGAGGAGAAATATTTATGTGTTTCATCCTGTCAATTTTATTAGTTAGGACTTACATTTATGTGAAACGATCACAGAAATATCCTGGAAGATGTGAGGATTTAGGTCGTGACAAACGACAACCTCAGAATCCTAAGACGAGTTAGGGCTTATATTGTATAGCAAGGCTATGCAAAGGCCTAAATATAAGGTGAGGGTTTACGTTGCATAAGCAAGCAACCTTGAAGTCCTATGACTTTGTTGTTTAAGTCTAGGGAAGGAAGATTGGTTTAGCTGGGGAAGATAGGTTTTGCTGTTGAAGATGACAGTATTGCCCACCATGCTAGCTCCTTACTGTGACGAGTTTGAGTTTTATAGTGTGTCAAGTTATAATGTCAAATCAAGTAGCCCTATGGTTGAAGTTCTTTAAATTTTATGGGGGCATGTTAAAGTTGATTAGAGCGACACCGGTTAGGATTCTACAGTTCCCTCATTCCGGAACCACTATTTTCTATTGGATTCACTTGGTCCAAATGAATTTACTAAACTCAACTTAATGAGTTCCATAATTTTATTTAGATCGTGGGAAGCCTCGTTAGCAACCGTAGGTTGCCTCCCCCGAGGGATTCCTAATCATCAGATAGAGATGTCTTAATTTAGTTGAAGTTGTAGTTTTATGTGATGTTTGTGATTAAATTTTGAGTTGTTTTATATTTTGAATGTTGTGGAGGTGAGTTTTATCTTGGTTGATTTTAGTTTTAGTTTTGGTTTTAGTTTTGTGGCTATCCTAAAAGTTTTTTTTTCATGTAGGGTGGTATCGTTGTTTAGCATGAAAATTTGCAGGTATAAAAGTACAATAAAGACGACGCTGAAAATTGTAAAAACGTACTTGGCGAATCTTCTCGTTCCACCACCTGAAACTCAAAAGGAATGTTAAGGCAGTTTTTATGAAGCGGGGAAGTAAAATTTTGACGACTTATCTAACCCTAGGTCATTTCTTGGTGGGTCCTTAAGAGTTTAATTAAGGATGATGTTACCAAGCAAAATATATTAAGTTTAGTAGATCTCCGAGGTATCCAGCAGATCTAGAGAATGAAGCAGGTCTGTGTTACTCTCTCGCTGTCTGGTGTAAGATCTCGAGTTCTTTTAAACTTATTATGTTGCTTAATAATTCATCTTATGAACACCCTAATTCTCAATGAAAATTGATGTCTCAATTATCCTTAAGAGTAAGGTAATTATCATCTGCAATTTAATTTTGAAGATTATGTGGGTGAAGACCCATAAAAAGGCAAGTTAATGTTATTGGAACACTTAGCCAAATTTTGGTCCTAATTAGGCTTGCAGTGTTTGGAAGATGTCTTAATTTTAATTGATATTTACTTTTTTAAACCTCATTTAAATGAAACTTGATTTAACCTAAGTCACTATTAAGCCCTTAAGACCTAGGTGAGTGTCTTAATTAGTTTTGAAAAGGTTAAGCTTTAGGTGGTCATAAATCATGATTTGAATTTTATTTGAACATCAAAATAAGGGTATTAAATTGATTAATTATTGACTTCAAAATTCAAACTCCTAAGTCCTGGGTTCATTTTATTTTAATATATTTCCAAAATTTAAGAATTTAGAAATCTATTAACTTATCTTTTCAATTAAGAAAGCACGGTTGGTTTCTACCAATTAACCTCTTGTGTTTCAAACATCAAATTAAGATCAGATGTTGCCCATTTTCCTCCTTGAATGAAGCCTAAATGTTAATTAAGGTTAAAATTTCAAAATTACAGATTTGCCCCTACGGCTTTAACACTTTATAATTTGTCAAATTCAATTAAAATAACTTTGAAACTTTTATCCTACCTCACTCATGGGTCAATTAAGACATGAGAGGAGAAAATGTGATTTTTCAAAAGTTAATTTAATTTATATAATTATTTTCATGAAAAAATAGGATTTTTCAAAGAAAATTTCTAAAATTGACCAAGGTACATCCTAATTCTTTGAAATTTTTATTTGAGGTAGTCCTAGAGCAGAGAAGCCTTTGGACCAAATTTCATGATTTTTTGAATTTTATTTGAATTTTAAAAATTATTTTAACTTATGGGGTATTTGTTAAATATAAAATATTTTAAATGGGGAAAATTAAGTTTTGTATTTTTGAAAAATTTTTCTAAGGTCAGAGAACCTAAAGGAGAATATTTTATATTTTTTTGAGTTTTATTTGATTTATTGGAATTATTTTAGTGAAAATCTATTTTTAGCCTTTAAAAGTTATTTTTAAGTTTGAAAATACAATATCTTTATTTTAGAAAATCAAAAAAAATATCCCAATTATTCCTAAGTGCTTAGGAAGCAATTTAGAATATTTTCATGAATTTTATTATTTTTGTGATTTTTATGGATTTTTAATTATTTTAAATACTCAAAATGGGCTCAAAAATCAAGTTTTTATTTTAACGCCATTTTATTTTTAGAAAATACCTCTGATCACATAGAACTCAAAAAATAAGTTTTTGTAAATTTTTTAGTTATATTTTGTTGTATATAAAAATCATTTTAGTGCCAAAAATAATATTTATCTTTAAAAATCAACTTAGGCCATCATATTAACTCAAAATGCTTTGAAATTTTTATGGTGAGTTCTCTAGATCCTAAATAATAGTGGAGATCAAAAATCAAGTCATTTTATAGTATGTATTTTTTAAAATTAATTATCATAGTCATTTAGGGTTTGTAAAGATTAGATGTATTTTGAATGACTTGGCTTATGAGAAATTTTTGTAAAGGTTCTCTGGCCATCATAAGCCTTCTAAAATTTTCTTGGATTTGTCTAAGCAACATGCTAATTTCCATGATTAATTTAAGCAAATAATGCACATAAACTTGAAAAATATGATTCTCTGTCTAGGGACCTCCTCTGACCTTGGAAAAATCAGGGAATGTTACTTTTGAAAGAGGCTACAACATGCCAAAAATCTAAGCTATGATGAAATGCCTATATGCATGGAGAATCAAAAGATTCCTAACCCTAATGGAATTTTAAAAAATCAAACATGCATCAAATGGACATAAAATTTAATCCATATTATTTTCCTCTGTTCACTGAGAAAGAAGGTATTTTTATTTTATTTTTGTGATTTTTCTACACCAAGATATGAATTTTTGAAGTTAAGGGCCACATCAACCTACGTCGGCTCCAAAACTCCACGCGGCGTGCTCCTATTTGACACCGCTGTCCACCTCAGTGCTGACTTGGCCTGCGGTTTATGATCTGAAGCGCTGTCCGGCTTGATCTCAACCATTCATCCGATACACGCCCGATCGAACGGCGCTCCGTCATCATTTCCGATAGCCTTGGCTTTGAGAAGCGAAGCTTCAATTAGAGGTCTTTGGAATGTTTTTTGGGGTCCAAGGAGGCTAGGGATTGAGCCTCTGGTCTTGGTGAAATGCCTAGACCCAAATTCAACCAAGGTCGATTTCAACAATTTAATGGGCTGAGGTTTAGTTTTGGCAAAAATATCTTAAGCCTAAGCAAATATGGAAAACATATCCCTTAATTTAAAGGAACGTTAGTCCATGGCTTAGATTAGTTGGTTTGAAGAGGTTTAGGCTAGCCACTAGGGTCCAACTAATGTAGGGTCCAACACTAGGGTCCAACTAATGGTTGTGGAGTCATTAGTTTGGTGACTTTGGGGTAGTTAGGCCATCTTTAGTTCATGGGTTCAATGTGGGTTCAAGTGATCTATGCTTGCGTTTGGGCTAAGCTAGCCATGTAAATTGGCCCAATTGATTGATCAATCTTGTGTAGATGATTGTTATGAAGATTTTTGGTGAAGAATTGAAATGATTTTGAGTTCAATTGGAGGGTCAATTTGAAGGATTTTTGAAATTTGGTCAATTTGGGCATGTTGGGCTAGACATGGGTCTAGGTTGGGCTAGCCTTGGACTAAGTCCAAATTGAATGGTTCAAATGATCAAAGGAGATGTTTTGAAGATTTTTTATGAAGGAATGGAGTGGAAATTTTGGGGTTAAGACCATCAATTTGGTTAGATTTTGAGACATGCCCAATTTGGGGTTTTTGGACTTAGGTTGAAATGAAATAAAATTGAGGCTTCAACAAGTCCAATTGAAGGTCAAGTTTGATTTATGGGAATATTATGAAAGTTTTTTAACACAAATTGTGGCAAGTTGAGTTGGCCATGGGTTCAATTTGGTGGAACCAAGTCATGGGGCCAAAATTTGGATTTTGACCTAAATCAAAATTGGGCTCAAATAATGGACTAATTGAGCTTGAATTTGGTCTATATTGGTCATATCAAGAGTGAATTTGAGTTTAGAATTGAAGTTGGTGTAAATTGAGACCAATTTGATAAACATTTGAGATGATTTGGGGAAAATATGGGCCTTTAAAAGGCAATTTGGGGGTTTTGATCAAAGATGGTCAAATTGGCCAAATTTGTCATGTGGTAGTTGAGAAAAATGAAATTGGGAATATTTGGGATGTTTTGGGATTTTTAGAATTTTTGGAATTTTGGGGTATGGAGGGGTATTTTGGTAATTTGGCCAATTTTGGTGATTTTGGGTAGTTTAGGTGGCTTCAAGGTGTTTGAAATGATTTTTGAGCTAACTTGGGTATTTTGGGTAAATTTGGGATTTTTGGCCAAATTTGGGGCCCCAAGGGTATCTAGGTAATTTGGGGGAATTTATGGGCAAAAGGTTAGATTGGGTATCTTGGTAGAATTGAGGTACCAACCACTATTAATAAGCCATGGACCAATGGAAACCTTATTTTGTGTCCTCTATGTAGTGGTCTTAGCCAAACCCTAGCCTAGGGCTAGTGGGTTTAGGGGACCACCTACATGAGTCTAGTCTCCCAAGAGTGTCAAGGGAGCAAAGCTTAGAAGCTTTAGGGTTGTGAGTGATTGTGAGTGCAAGTATGTGCCTTAACCCTTAGACCAACACCCTGGTCAAATCTAAGGTCCAACAATCATCAGGGTGA
>NW_018165550.1:313807-320987 GCF_001263595.1 Phalaenopsis equestris
AAACCAAAAAGTGAGGTCAACAATGGGACCCCCAATAGGTGTGGTGTGTTGGACATGCACACCGCGTGTATTGCCATTGATCAACGAGATCAACAAAAATCAATACAAACTCCTAAGTCAACAGACCCAAAAGTATGTGTAGAGTTGTGTGTGTGATTTCTTTCTACTCGGGAATTAGCAGGTGATCGTCTTATTGAAATCAAGGAATAGGGACTCCCGCTGGGGATCGGAGAGTGAATTTTGAGTTATGAAATTTTAGGTATTTATAAAAGATGGGAATGTATTTATAAAAGTATGTAAGTGCTGACCCCAAGGTGGGAATTGAAATTTGGGTTTCAATCCCAAAATAGGAATCAAATGTCATAATCCATTTAAGGTGGTCTTAAAACTGATTTCAATAGATGAGAATAGGATTGTGTGGGAGGACCGAATCGAGATGGAAAGCACAGAGGCTCACATCCGACTCAAAAGGGTAACAATGGTGTAGAAGACGGTAACCATTAAGGATATTACACCAGAAAGAAAGGACTATACCAGTTCAAGTTACCACTGGGGAGTTATATTCTAACTGACATGTGACAGGGAGAATATATATATCACGTTAGGAAAGAAAGCACTGGGACTCACATCCAACCCAAGAGATGATGAAGAAAATATCTTCTACATTGAGGAGGAAAGCTCTGGGACTCACATCCAACTCAAGAGATGACGAGGAAAATATCTGCTACATTGAGGAGGAAAGCTCTGGGACTCACATTTAACCCAATTGGTAGTGGAAAAATATATCGATCACGTTAGGAATGAAAGCACTGACACTCAAATCCAACCCAAGAGGTGACGAGTAAAATATCTGCCACCTTGAGGAGGAAATCCCTGGGACTCACATCTAACCCAAGTGGTAGTAGAAAAATATATAGATCTCGTTAGGAAGGAAAGCACTAGGACTCACATCCAACCCAAGAGGCGACGAGAAAAAATATATCTCCCTATGAAGAAAATATTCAAATTCAAATGTGTAAATTCGTGGTGAATATGTGAATAGAATATGAAAATATGTGAAGAACTCGGAATTTAGGTACTGATTCGAAAATGAGAATTGAAATTCAGGTTTCAATCTCAAAAAGAGAGTCAAAAGTTAAGGGCTGACCTCAAATATAGTGAATTAGAAACATAAGACTGATTCGAATATGTGAGAATTGAAATATAGGGACAATTCTCAAAAGACAGTGTCGAAATTTAGGTACTGACCTCGAATATGGTGAATCAGAAACATAGGACTGATTCAAATATGTGAGAATTGAAATTTAGGTATCAGTTCTCGAAAGAGTTTGTTGTGTTGAATTTGCAGAAATGTGTTATGTGAAAAGGTTGATTTTATTGAATAAGGTTTGTAGAGTTTTGTGAGGCTTTGTGCAGAATGTGAAATCCCGCGGGGATGTGAAGAGAGTTAATGCAGATAAAGATGGTTGTGCTACGCGCACAAAGAGTAAGAAACTCTAAAACGGAGAGAATCCACTCAATAGATTCATTTTCTTTTCTTGTTGTCTTTATCACATTTAATTTTGAAAAATATATATTTAAAATTTTAATTTTAATTGGTTGATTTTCAAAACAAATATGTTTTGTTGTTTATTCATTTGTGATTATTTTTGTTTGAATTTTAGTTTTGTTAAAGATTTGTTGTTTCGTTCTTCATTCATTGAAATTCTGAACCAACGTGTGGTTTGTGGCTTCCATCCATTGTACAAAAAGGCAATTGACAAAAATGCACATTTCTGAGAGAAATTTCCATTAATCTGCTCCAATCAAAATATCACAGAACAAACATAGGCTGATGCCTCAAAAAGGTACAATATATAGTCCATATCAAAGTACATCCAGAATATCTCATGCCATGTATACATTGTAGGCTGAGTATGTGTGATACATATCATGTTGCTGTAAGAAAAAAAAGTGAACCCTCTGACCATCTGTATTAGGTATGATGAGCTCCTGATCGAGCAGACATTCTAAGCCATGCTCTAGGAAAAGAGTTCCCTTTGCATGTACTTAGAGGTACAACCTCTCATAGCTCGTACGTCAGTAGTTCTTCTAGCTCTAGTTCTAACTGGAATCTATATGGTGCTTTGTTGTTGTCCATTCTATGGAAGGTTACGGACACCCAACGGTGTCGCACCCCTGGAAGCACTGCATGGCGACATCTGCCCAGTTTCCTTTCAGTGCTAAAATTGAACCAACTGACAACGGAATCTCTACGGCTCCTTTAAACTCGCTAGGGCTGATAATATTAATCTCTTTCCTAAACAATATATTGCTTTTGCTCATGAATGAGACCGTGCAGAAGGGCCTCACAAAATTGTGGTGTTCTATATGGGGAGGGATGCAATCTCCCTCATCATAAATGTTGATTATACAACTATTTGAGATGCAGGTAGCTGGCGGTATGTTCCATCTGAACATCCTCTTGATTAAGGATCCATGGTGGATTTCTCTATCTATCAAATTTATTATAGGAGGTAGTGGATCTACCTTGTCATGTCTAAGGATCCATGGTGGATTTCTCTATCTATCATTTTTAAAATTATAATAGCAACCACACTGAATGGTGATTCTTCCTTTTCCTCTCATCCATTTTTTCGGCTCAGAGTATGTTTGTTCCATGAGAAGGCCTGCTCTGCCTATATCTCTCAAATTAAAGATGCAGTCACGAATGCTTTTTTCATTTTCATCACTCTTGGAGAAGTTTCATCACTCTTGGAGAAGACATTGGTATACAGCTCCAGGCCTTCCAGTATGTTGATGAATCTTCCTTGAATTTCCTCATAAAATTTAAATTCTCTTTTATTCATCTTATTTATTTAGTAGTATTCCATCGGACTAGGAGTTGGTAGCTGTCGCGGGCGTTCCTCCATCTAAACATTGACAGGAACCCAAACTAGCACTAGCTGATCTAGAACATGAGATTTGGCATCTAGAGGGATGTACGACCCTGGGCTCCATGGTATATACTGATCTGTCCCCAGTGGGACGTATGGCTTATCCATCAGAAAATCGGGAGTCTCAGATCCATCGGTGGTGCAGGTATACTCTTCCAATGTACTGAAGCATCGTAAATTTAGAACATTACAATCTGGGCATTCTACAAATGTCCCCGTGGTTGATGTCCCTGCAGGTATCTCAGCGTTGCACGTCGGGCAACCCGTTCATAAGGCATCTGAAGCTGAAAGTGTCTCTGGCTCTATGATGAACCTCGGTTCTTCATCTGTGGAAGTTAGGCTAGAAGAAGTTTCTTTCATGTCTGGCTCATAGACATGCCCCTCAGGAATAGGGGTGAGTAAATTGTTTGTTTCTCTCTGACGTCTGCATTCTTCTCATAGAAAAGCCCTCTATTTTCTGCAGCTAGCATTTCTGCATTGCATCCTGCAAAGCAAAGCATCTGGCAGTCATTTGTTATCATTTTTGGCGGCTACTAGGCCTCCGGCTGGTGTAGCTATCATGGATGGCAAGCGGCTGGGCCCCTCCATCAGATCCTGCTCTATTATCACGTTCTTGCCTTTATGTAATGCATTATCTTTGGCGGCCACCCTCAGTAGTGAAGGCAATCCCTCTTTTTCTCTGTAGCTGACTACATTCATCAAAGGAGCTTCGTTTTCGACTTGGTTAAAGTCGATGTTGAAGTCTATGGTACCGCACTGCGGTGCCATTTCCTCATTCAGTGCAAGGCTCCAACCATCTTTGAGAGCAAAGATCAGCCTCTGTGCAGACATTTTTCTGCAGACGACAGGAAAAATATCAGTGGACCGAAACTTGGCATGAACAAGAACAAAACAAAGTATTTATTAAAGTAAATTTTAGTTTGTTTTGGTGAAGAGAATTCCTTATTTTATGTATGAATTTTATTAAATTTAGTGGAATATTAAGTTCAAAAGTAGAAAGGAGAAAATTTGAAGTTTAAAATTTTTCTTAAAATTTTCATTATATTGAGGTTAATTACAAAATTTGGCCCCAGTCATCATAGGCATTTGGCCACATAGATAACCCCAAAACAATTAAAGTTTCAAAGTTTCAAATCAAGCAAAGGCAACCGGCGTGAGGTTGTAGCGGCGCGAGGTTGTATAATAGGTTTTCATGTATCATCCATTTATTGGTAACATGGGTCTATCGCCCTGGAAGTCCACTAACTTGTAGGCTCCTCCTATGTAGACCTTTTCAAAGACAAATGGTCCCTCCCAAATTGGCTCAAATTTTCCACCTATTTTGCGTTGCAAAAAAAGGTGCCTTTTGAGCACAAGTACGAGGTCACCGACTTTGAATGTCCTTGGGCAGACCAATTTGTCATGGGCTTGTATCATCTTTGCCTAGTAAAGCTCCAAATATGTTGTGCTTCTAGTTGTTTTCCCTCGAGACTCTCCAATTCTTCAAATCTGAGTTTTGCACTTTCTCCTATTATGAGTTGGTTGGCAACAACAACTCTAAGAGACGGTGTATGGATTTCTAGAGGTAGCACGACCTCAGACCTGTACACGAGCATATAGCGTGTACACTGAGTGGGAGTCCTGAAAGTCATCCAGTAGGCTCATAAGGCTTCTAATAGTTTGCTGTGCCAATAATAGTTTGCCTAATAGTTTGCTGTGCCAATCCCTTTTGTTTTCATCTAGTGTTTTCTTCAAAATTTGTACCAGTGTTTTGTTAAAGGCTTCAGCTAGACCATTTGCTTCGGGATAGTAAATCCTAGAGTATCTCCAATCTATCCCATGTCTTTTGACAAAATTATTGATTTTGGTGCTTTTGAAAGCTGTCCCATTGTCAGAAATTATTCTTCGCGGTACTCTAAAAAGGTAGACAATTTGGCTTTTAAAAAATTGAAGGACGTTCTATGTCGTAACCTCACACAAACTCTCGTAACAGCACTACCTCTGTCCATTTGGAGAAGTAATTTGTAGCGGCAAATATAAATCTGTGTCCTTTGGGAGATGGAGGGTCTATCGGGTTTATTATGTTCGTGCCCCAACACTTGAATGGCCATGAGGCAACAGTTGGATTTTCATTTTCATTTTTGGCCCTGACTGGTGAGCACCACACAATCCGGCATGTACCTCTTTAACAATATTTTGTGCTTTGGCTCTGTTCAAACTCCGTAGCCACATGTGGTCGAATGATCTTCTGTATAGAATGTTTCCCATCAAGGTGTAAGACCCGTAGCCACATTTGGTCGAACGATCTTCTATAGAGAACATTTCCCACCAGGGCGTAAGACATGGCCCTTCTTGTGATGTGGTGTACCTCAGACTTGTCTTCTGGCAGCTTTCCAATATACAAATATTCTATTAATGGCTTACGCCAATCTTTGTTGATGTCTGCAGCTGTATTTATTGCTTCTTCTTTTCCGAGCTTAGGTAGAGTTTTGAGTTCAATCTGAGATAAGACTCATCTTCCTTGCACTATGATTTCAATGGAATCCTCTAAGGGACATGCCATTTCCTTAGCAAGTTTTGCTATAGCGTCAGCATGGGCATTATCTCCCCTAGTAATCTGATAGAAAGTCACATTGGGAATCTGCTCCAGGAGCTTCATTGTGTACTGATGGTATTCTACTAGCCTTGGTTTCAGAATTATGTATTATCCGCAACTTGCTGGATGATGAGTTGGGAGTCGCCATAGATGGAAATGTTTGTTATATCCATTGAGATTGCCATTCTCAATCTGGTGATTAAAGTTTAATATTTTGCTTCGTTGTTGGTACACAGCTCTGTCAGGTGGGTGGTATATGGACCTCAGCATACCCTTATCAGGTGTGATAAAGATCAAACATATCCCTTCTTTGGCTGGTATAACTGAGCCCGATCCTTTATCTTTTTTGGCTGACGAAGCGCCATCGAAGTACATTTCCCAGTGTTACTCACTAGAAAATTCCATTTGTAGTAGTTTCTCTTTTGGTAACTCGTCGTTTAGAGAGGACCCAGCTGGCAGTGGGTGTGCAACAAGAAAGTCCGCTAGTATATATCCCTTGATAGCACAGACGGGAACAAAAGTTATATTAAATTACAATAAGATCATTGACCATCTTGCTAGACGTCCGGAAAGTGTTGGTCGGGTCATCAGATATTGCAACGAATTAACTTTCGAGATTAGGGTAATCTTATGAGAAAGCATGTAATGTTTAAGTTTTTGAGAAGCAAAAATTAATGCCAGACAATATTTTTCAATAGGTGGATACCTTATTTTTGTCGGTATTAAGTGATGACTCAAGTAGTACAGTGCATTTTCTTTACCCTCATCATTGATTTGGGCTAAGAGGGCTCCAAGAGAGTCATCTAAAGTCGTGTTATAAAGTATCAAAGGTTTCCCTGGGATAGGGGCTGCCAAGACAGGAGGTGTCATTAAATATTGTTTAACGTCCTCAAAGGCCCGTTGGCATTTCTCTTCCCAAATGAATTTGGCGTCCTTTTTAATTAATGTCGAGAAAAGCTGACACCTACCTGAGAGATTATAGATAAAGCGTCTCAGATATACCAACTTTCCCTGGAAGGAACATAGTTGTTTCAAGGTTTTAGGAGGAGGTATTTACAAGATAGCTTTAATTTTATCTGGGTTGATCTCGATTCTTTGATGACGGACAATAAATTCTAGAAATTTCTTGGAGGTAACGCCAAAGGCGCACTTTAAGGGATTCATTTTAAGGTCATATCGTTGTAATCGTTCAACCACGATCCTCAAATCATACAAATAGTCTATTTTTTATTTACATTTGATGACCAAATCATCCACGTAGCATTTTACTTGGTTGTGAATGAGGTCGTAAAAAAATTTCATCATTAACCATTAATATTTTGCTCCGACGTTCTTTAGGCCGAACGACATCACTGCGTAGCAGAAAATTCCAATCGGTGTTCTGAAGGCTGTAAGTGTTGCAACCTCGGGAACCATCTTTATTTGGTTGTATCCAGACGATCCGTCCATGGAGAAATTTTTGTGTGTTGAAGCGATATCCACCATCATGTCTGGTATGGGTAGTGGAAACTAGTCTTTCGGACATGCTTTATTTAGATCTCTGAAATCGACACAAATGCATATCTGTCCATTTTTCTTCTTAACAGGTACAATGTTAGCCAACCATGTGGGGTACTGTTCTTCTTTTACAAAGTTGGCATCTATTAATTTCTTCACCTCGGCGAAGACT
>NW_018165550.1:321568-322866 GCF_001263595.1 Phalaenopsis equestris
GGAGAATCGGAGTAAGGGTCATAACATTCACATAGTGGTTTATCCGATCATACATTTTTTCATATTCATTTTTCTCTGTATCTTCTAGGGACATCTAATACAGAGGTTTCTTCCATTTTGTTATCATTATCTCATCTTCAAAACTGTCTTTGTCACCACTAGTCCGTTTAATGATTAAGTTGATTATTCCTTGTCCGCGTCCCCGGTCTCGACCTCGGGAACCTCGGGTGCGCGAACTAAAAGAACCTTCACCAACTCGTTGTAAGAGAGTGCTGGAGGATCGCTGAAGCGGAGTTGAATGGACTGCTCTTTGTAATTTTTCTGAATCTTCAGAATCTACATCTTTATTTGTGATAACTTCACAAGAGAAGACAGTCTTCTTTCTAGGCACATAGTATGCAGCATCTTCATGGATACCAACTTCAAGCACTGAAAATGGTTGTAAGTCTCCGTTGATGCAATTTTCTTGACCATCTTTATAGTATTTGATGCACTAGTGTAGAGATGATGGAACCATATTGTGTTCATGAATCTATGGTCAACCCAGCAGAGCATTAAAAGAGGTCTCGGTGTTAATGATATGAAATTTAGCGGTTGTCATGAGTTCTCCAATCTTCATAAGTAATATAATTTATCTAAGGGCTCTTTCTCCCTTTTGGTTGAATCCTCTTAACAACATTTTATTGGTCGTAAGTTCTTGCGCTTTAATATCCAAGTAGGCCAATGTGCGTAAGCTCATCAAGTTAAGAGATGCCCAGGATCTACTAAAACTCTGGACAACAAAATTCTGTCGATGTTGACGGAGATGTAGAGTGGACGGTTGTGGTCGGCGGTACCGAGTAGCAAGTCTTCATCTTGAAGGTTACTCCAAGCTGTTCTTTTAACAAACAAACTTCATCTGAAGATGTGCTGGCCAACTGAGCTAAGCAAATTTCTGGGTCAAGCAAAGCTGTAACCAGAGACTCTCTCATCACTTTTGACAGGATCAGAGTGTCACAGATGCTTAATCGGGCCGACAACTTCCTAAGATGAGCTAGCATGTTGTATTCTATTTTGTATGATCCTCCAATTTTGTCTTGATGTGGGGGTATCTCCTCTCAAGTTATTATCTGTTTTCCTTTGTCTGTTGGAGTTGTTCTTGGTGGTAACGCTTTTCCGCTCCTTAAGTTAACTTCTGTGATTTTTTCGTCTTGAGATATCATTTTTGAATCTTCCAATGTCTTTTCCTCTTCAATGGAAAGATTTAAGTTGATGGTAAGCAGTGTACCATGATGCTCAAGAATTGGCTCCTCGTTATC
>NW_018165550.1:323775-334008 GCF_001263595.1 Phalaenopsis equestris
ACTACTCCTGATTTCTTTTCGAACACTCTGGTCACCTTAGCCTTTTCGCATGGCTCGGTGTCTTGATTTCTTCTTGAAGACTGCTGACTTTACTGAGTAACTTCTTGAAGGATTTGATGGCGAGTCCCTTGAGCATGAAAACAACTAGCCCATGTATGCTCTTGAGTAGAATCTCAATCGCATGATGTTGTTGTAGCTTAGGTTCACATTTCATGCTAAGGTTTCTCCACATTAAAATATAGTTCACCAAAGTTTTGCTAGGCTTTTGTTTTTCCATCATGAGCTCTCCAATAGACACATGATGTTGCGCCCCGGTGAATCTTTTCACAAACAGTTGTTCCAACTCAGAAAATGTTTTAATTGACCCGTTGGGCAAGTCAGCGTACCAGTCTAAAGCAAATCCTGACAAGCTGCTAACGAACTGCTAGAAGAGTAAAGCTTCACTATTCCTTGTAATGCCACAGCTGGCTCGAAAATGTGTTATATGCTGCCTGGGATTTCCAGACCCATCAAATGTATTAAAGTTTGTGGCCACAAAACCCTTGGAGAAAGGCACGACATCGAATTCCTCCAGGTAAGGTCTACCCTTTAGAACCAATGCACCACCCTTAGATTGAGTTAAGGCGTCCCGTACTTGTTCAACCATTTTCTTGAACTCTTTCTCTGGCATAGCACCTGATGGAGAATCTTTTCTATGTTGTTCGTCTCTGTTTGCTGAAGTAACCTATCTTCTTTCATCTATGATGTGTATGATCTCCGGCTGATTGATCTCTGGAGAAGCCAATTGCGGCGCTTGTGATTGCCCCTGAATAGTGGCCATGGCGGTCATGGATGCGGCCATTTCTTCTATTCTTTTCTCCAGTAGACTAACTTGTTCATCCCTTACGAGGATAGCCCTCCGCAGCTCATCTACGACGTTCTCTTCGGTGTGAGGTTGAGCCTCGCACGCAGATGTGGTGGCTCTTATTTGAATTACATGAAAATCCATGAAATCTTCCTCTAATTAATCATTGTAATCAAAATTTTCCTCATAGCTATCAACAGAAACTCCGTGTTCCCGAGCCAACTTGGAAATCTTGATTCTGATCCTCTTAAAATTTTCTTCAATTGTTATTTCTTGATCGCTTTAAGATCTGGAGGACCCTGATGGATATCCTCTACTTGTTCCTCCATCTCGCTGGCTATTGCTGCGATGATGTTAGATAATTCAAACCCTGGCTTTATTCCATGTTCTTATCCCGCGGGCTTACCGGAATGTATCGGTGCAGCGACCTTGGGTACCCATACCTTTTTCCTTTTTTACGATGATGTCTCAGGATGGAGTGTCTTAGTAGAAACATTGGAATGTTGAGGGAAGGTATGCTCCCCGTGGTGTAGACCGGCTACAGTGCCAGGTAATCATCTTTTCTTTGCCTTTGGGATTGTAGGAATATCTCTATAATGGGTGACGGGTAAGATTTTGAAACCCAGTCTCAACTTAACCGGTTGATGGCCTACGGTCCTGGTGCTGGTATAATCAGTAGTAATCACTGCAGTATCAACTCTTTTCCCTAAACAAAACCAAACGGGGATGCGAGTAGGTGGCACTCCAGTTGTCTTGTGAGATTGTCTGGAGGACTTGACGACCTTCAAAATTTCCTTCTTCATGCGAGGGGAAATTGCATGTTCCACTCGTTTAAGTAACTTGCTAACTGAACTTCCTTCTTTGGCAGCTAGCCTTTTGGAAACTGCACTGACTCGGGTGATAAGAGTGAACTCCTTTCTCTCCTCACCATGTCCATGAAATGATGGTAATGCAGCAGCGATTCTGATGATACTCTCATATCATTGGTATCTGTCAGAGGATGGAATCTATTCCCTTGTAGGAGTGGATAAATTTCCAGTAACACTTCTTTGTATTGATGAGGTTCCTTCTCAATGGGTGTCTCCTCAAAAGCCTGGGCTTTGATGGCCCTCCAAACCCTTCTGTTACAAATCCTTTTTTGGCTTCGGGTCAGTGGTACAGTCCTTGAGCTGGCTCCAATTTTAAACACGGGTGGTGGGACAGTTAATCCCTCAGTCTGATCTTCAATAATCATTACTTCTTTCCCCTTAGCAGCAGCGAGGATAGTAAGTTTGGCAGGTACCGTGACGGTAGTATTTTTGACCTTCTTGCAGGCAGGGATCTCTTGAAGGCAGTTCAGGTTGAATTCTACAAATGGTTCCTGTATTTTTGGTGCGGCAATCATCATCACTACAAACGGGGTTTTCCCGAGGATGACCTCGGGATCTTCAAATATAGCTCCAAATTTGATGGTAGGAGCGAGGTTGAGGGCTTCGTGGCTTGTTGGCAGGTTGCAGGAAAAGGTCAGCGTTGGGTAGGCCATTACAGCAGGCTTGGAAACAGAAAATTTTGGGGTTAGCTATATGGTCAAAACCTCATAAATTTTAGTGCAAGCATTGAAAGTAGAGGTTGATTTGTAGACCGGGCGGGTCTTAATTTATGGGTATTTCTAAGTTTTTTTAAAGAAAAATCAAGAGGTGGAAAATTTAATTAATATAGGAAAATTTTTAAGTGCGCGCAGCACAACACGATTTGGTTTAATTTGCAGAATAGCAAATCAAATTTGGAAGGGAGATGTGAAGTGTTTAGAACCCAGTGCGAGACCTATTTACAAAGAAATAATGCCCAGGTGGAACTAGTCCACCAACACACCTATTGGGGGTCCAACCCCACATGAAAATTTAAAGAGTCCTTAATGACCTCTTGAACCCTTCTGTTCAAAGATGGTTGAACAGATAGTCCTGAAGTCCAAGGAGTTGGTTATACCTTCCCAAGCCAAAAATGGGTAAAGTATGCTAACGAAAGAAGGGTAACCTGGTCCAAGATAGACATGGACACATTACCGATGTGTGAAGATAATATTTCTTGATTTGAATGGAGAAAAAAGCTTGTCCCCAGCGGAGCCGCCAGAACCTGTCGGTGATATTTTTGGCGGGGGACTATTGCTCGTAAGAAGCTATCGGTTAACGGAATTAAAATCTCGTCGCCCGCTTCGGAAGGACGTTTTAATTTACATTTATATTTAGTTTTAGAAAAATATGAAATCAAATTGGCCCCATATTTTTCATAGTTTAAATGAAAGAGCGTTGTACCTCAAATCCTGTATCTATCCCGAAGGATAAACACAAGACTTGAAGATGAGCCTTGATCAAATAAACTAAGGGATATATGACGTCTGTTAGGTCTGCGAAACCTTTGTATCTACTAACAAGTTTCCTTATTTAATATGGAGAATTAAATAGTGTTTATTTTAAGATGGGTTCGAACAAGCTTCCTATAAGGGCAAACCTCTATAGTTAATTACATCTTAAATGACCAAAGTCACCTAAGAAAACTCTCGATAAAAATCAGGAAATTTTATCTTCAAAGAGTTCAAAATGGTAGGACTTTTCAATGAGATCGAACAAAGAGATGTGAAAAGGGGATTGGTTCAAATTTGAAACATTTTATTGTGGAGTCCAAAGGAGGATGAACTAGGGGATGCCATAGATCCGGAGGAGAACCTCGGTGACTTCCCAAGCTATCCAAATGTTTGGCTTCAGTTTTGAGGAGAAATATTTATGTGTTTCATTCTATCAATTTTATTAGTTAGGGCTTACATTTATGTGAAACGATCACACAAATAGCCTGCAAGATGTGAGGATTTAGGTCGTGACAAATGACAACCTCGGAGTCCTACGACGAGTTAGGGCTTATATTGTATAGCAGTACTATGCAAAGGCCTAAAGATAAGGTGAGGATTTACGTTGCATAAGCAAGAAACCTTGAAGTCCTATGGATTTGTTGTTTTGTATCTAAGGAAGGAAGATTGGCTTAGCTGGGGAAGACAAGTTTTGCTGTTGAAGATGGCCGTGCTGCCCACCATGCTAGCTCTGAACTCCTGGTCTGAACTCCTGGCCGTGATGAGTTTGAGTTTTCTAGTGTATCAAGTTACGACGTTAAATTAAATGGCCATATGGTTGAAGTTCTTTAAATGTTATAAGGCCATGTTAAAGCTGATTAGAGCGACACCGATTAGGATCCTACGGTTACCTCATTCCGGCACCATTATTTTCTATTGGATTCACTTAGTCCAAATGAACTTACTAAACTCATCTTTATGAGTTCCATAATTTCATAGTTCCATAATTTCATTCGTGGAAAACCTCGTTAGCAATCGTAGGTTACCTCCTCCCAGGAATTCCCGATCGTTATCAACCATAGAGATGTCCTAATTTAGTTGAAATTGTAGTTTTGTGTGATGTTTGTGATTAAATTTTGAGTTATTTTATATTTTGAATGTTGTGGAGGTAATTTTTATCTTGGTTGATTTTAGTTTTATTTTTGTTTTTAATTTTGTGGCTATCATGATAGTTTTAGTTTTCATGCAAGGTGACATCTTTGTTTAGCATGTAAATTTGTGTAAGCTAAAAAGTATAAGAAAGATGACGCTGAAAGTAAACTATAAAAAGCGTACCTAGCGAGTCTTCTTGTTCCACCACCTGAAACTTAAAAGGCATGTTAAGGAATTTTATATGAAACAGGAAAGTAAAATTTTGACGACCTACCTAACCCTAGATCATATCTTGGTGGGTCCTTATTAATTTGATTAAGGATAATATTTGTTAAGCAAAACATATTAAGTTTAGTAGATCTTCGAGGTACCCAACAGATCTAGAGAAAGAAGCAGGTTCGTGTTCAGGTCCGTGCTACTCTCTCGCTACCTGGTGGAAAATCCCGAGCTTTTTTAAACTTATTATGTTGCTTGTAAACTCATCTTGTAAACACCCTTAGTGCTCAGTGAGCATTGATATCTCAATTATCCCTAAAAAATAGGATAATTATCACTCGTAATTCAATTTAGAAATTATGTTGGTGAAGACCCTCAAAAAGGTAAGTTTAAGAGACTTAGCCAAACTTTGATTTGGGCTTGTAGTGTTTGAAAGATGTTTTAATTTTCAATGATGTTTGCTTTTCTAATCCTTATTTAAATGGAACTTGATTTAGCCTAAGTCACTACTAAGCTCTTAAGATTTTGGTGAGGGTCTTAGTCTTTTCAAATGAAATTGACTTATAGGTGATGGTGATGATTCATCTTTTCATTTTTTTGTTCATCAAACAAGGGTATTAAATTAGTGAGTTATTGACACCCAAAATCATACCCCTAAATCTAGAATCATTTAATTGGCTAGACTCTCAAATTTATGTAATTTAAGGAAATTGTAAAATTATCCTTTTTAATTAGGACAAGTGAGGGTGGTTTCTACCAGTTAACCCCTTGTGTTTCAAACATCCAAATATGTTAATTAGAATCAAAGAATTTCCATTTCCCTTTCTGAAATTAAGCCTAAATATTAATTAAGGCTAAATTTCCAAAATTACACATTTGCCTCTAAGGCTCTATCACTTCATAATTCATCAAAATGAATCCAACTGACTTTGGAATTTTTACCTTACCTTACTCATGGGTCAATTAAGACATCAGAGGAGAAAGTCTGATTTTTGAAAATTTAATTTAATTTATATAATTATTTAAATACAAGGGATATGATTTTTCAAATAAAATTTGCTAACTTGACTAACTTGAAATCTAATCACTTGAATTTTTTACTGGAGGTAGACCTAGACTAGAGAAGCATTTGTACCAGATTTCATGATTTTTAAATTTTATTTGAATTATTAGAATTATTTTAATTCCTGGGGTATTTATTAAATATAATATATTTTAAATCGAGAAAATGAAGTTTTGTATTTTTGAAAAATCTTCTTGAGGTCAAAGAACCCAGAGGAGAAAATTTTATATTGTTTTGAGTTTCATTTTATTTATTGGAATTATTTTAGTGAAAATCCATTTTTAGCCTTTAAAAATACAATATCTTTATTTTAGAAAATCAGGAAAAATATCACAGTTGTTCCTAAGTGCTTAGGAAGCAATTTAGAATTTTTCCATGAATTTTAATATTTTTTTTATTTTTATGGATTTTTAATTATTTTAAATATTCAAAATGGACTCAAAAATCAAGTTTTTATTTTAACACCATTTTATTTTAGAAAATACCCTGGATCATGGAGAACTCAAAAAATAAGTTTTTCATAAATTTTTTGGTTATATTTTGATTTGTAAAAAATCATTTGAGTGTTAAAATGATATTTATCTTTAAAAATAACTTAGTCCATAAAATAACTTAGGCCATCAAATGAACTCAAAATGCTTTGAAATTTTTATGGTGAGTTCTTTGGATCCTAAAAAATAGTGGGGATTAAAAATCAAGTCATTATATTATTTGTATTTTTTAAAATTAATTATCTTAGTGATTTAGGGTTTATAAAGATTAGCTGTATTTTGAATGACTTGGCTCATGAGAATTTTTTCTAAAGGTTCTTTGGTCATCATAAATTTTCCAAAATTTTCTTGAATTTTTCTAAGCAACATGTTAATTTCCATGATTAATTTAAACAAATAATATACATAAACTTGAAAAATGTGATTCTCTGTCTAGGGACCTCCTCTGACTTTGGAAAAATCAGGGAATGTTACTTTTGACAGAAGCTACAACATGCCAAAAATTCAAGCTATGACGAAATTCCTATGTGCATGGAGAATCAAAAGATTCCTAACCCTAATGGATTTTAAAAAAAATTAAACATGCATCAAATGGACATAAAATTTAGTCCACATTATTTTCTAAATTAAACATGCATCAAATGGACATAAAATTTAGTCCACATCATTTTCCTTTATTCACTGAGCAAGAAGGTCTATTTAAACGCATGGTGCCACATCAACCTAAACATCAACCTACGGCGGCTCCGAAGCTCCACGCGGCGCGCTCCCATTTAACGTCACTGTCCACCTCAGCGCTGACTGTGCCCGTGCTTTATGTTCCGAAGCGCTGTCTGGCTTGATCTCGCCCATCCATCCGATATATGCCCGATCGAACGACGCTCCGTCATCGTCCCCAATAGCCTTGGCTCTGAGAAGTGAAGCTTCAATCAGAGGTTCTTGGCATGTTTGTTGGGGTCCAAGGAGGCTAGGGATTGAGCCTCTGGTCTTGGTGAAATGCCTAAACCCAAATTCGACCAAGGCCGATTTCAGGTCTTGGTCTAGAGCTGTGCCAGAGGCGGTTTCAGTGGGTAATTTGATGGGGCTTTGTCTTCTCTTGCTATTGTGAAGGTTTGGGCACAAGTAATTGGAGTTTGGTTGAGTTTTAAGAGATGTCCTATTTCTGCACTAACTTTCAAGCTCAAAATTAGGGTTACACAAGGGGAATCAGGGCAATGGAGTGATTGGAATGAGCTATAGAGGTCTCAAGGAAACTCAAGGAGTGATTTGGAGGTCTCTTTCTGACAAAATTTCAACACCCCTTCCATGGCCGTGGCCATGGCCGTGGAGGTGAGTTTAGGTGAGTTTTTATAAAAAAGGCTAAGGGGTGGCTCTCAGGGCCAATGTTTGGGTGCATTGTGATGCTTAGGTGGAGGGCAGAGAAGCTCTATTATTTGATTTGAGTGAAGTGGCCTCTGGGTTTTATTTGGGTAAAATTCAAGAGGGGGTGGCCCTTAGTTTTGGCTTCTCCGGTGACTAGACCGTGTGGGCATGGCAGGGGGAGGTGGCTAGGAGCTCACGAAACTGAGGGGAATATGTCACAACAATTTAATGGGCTGAGGTTTAGTTTTGGCAAAAATATCTTAAGCCTAAGCAAATATGGGAAAGATATCCCTTATTTAGAGCACCTTTGGTCCATGGCTTAGTTTAGGTGGTTTTAAGAGCTTTAGGCTGGCTACTAGGGTCCAACTAATGGTCGCGGAGTCATTAATTTGGTGAATTTGGGGTAGTTAGGCCATCTTTAGTTCAGGGGTTCAAGTGATCAAAGCTTGGGTTTGGGCTAGGCTAGCCATGTCAATCGGCCCAATTGATTGATCAACATTATGTAGATGATTGTTATGAAGATTTTTGGTGAAGAATTGAAATGATTTTGAGTTCAATTGGAGGGTCATCTTGAAGGATTTTTTAAATTTAGTCAATTTGGGCATGTTGGGCTAGACATGGGTCTAAGTTGGGCTAGCCTTGGGCTAAGTCCGAATTGAATGGTTAAAATGATCAATGGACATTTTTTGAAGATTTTTCAAGAAGGAATGGAGTGGAAATTTTGGGTGCTAAGGCCATCAATTTGGTGAGATTTTGAGACATGGCCAATTGGGAGCATATTTGGGGCTTTTGGACTTAAGTTGAAATCAAGTGAAATTGAGGCTTCAACAAGGCCAATTAAAGGTCAATTTTGATGTATGAGAATATTATGAAGGTTTTTCAACACAAATTGTGGCAAGTTGAGTTAGCCATGGGTTCAATTTGGTGGAACCAAGTTATGGGGCTAAAATTGGGGTTTTCATCTAAATCAAAATTGGGTTCAAATGATGGACTAATTGGGCTTGAATTTGGTCTAGATTGGTCATATCAAGAGTTAATTTGAGTTTAGAATTGAATTGGGTTAAATGGAGACCAATTTGATAAACATTTGAGGTGATTTGCAGAAAATATGGGCCTTTAAAAGGCAATTTGGGGGTTTTGGTCAAAGATGGTCAAATTGGCCAAATTGGGTCACGTGGTAGTTGAGAAAAAAAAATTGGCAATATTTGAGAGGTTTTATGAATTTTTGGGATTTTTTAGAATTTTTGGAATTTTTGGGTAATGAGGGGTATTTTGGTAATTTGGCCAATTTTGGTGATTTTGGGTAGTTTGGGAGTTTTCGAGGTGTTTGAAATGATTTTTGACCCAACTTGGGTATTTTGGGTAAATTTGAGAATTTTGGCCAAATTTGGGGTCCCAATGGTATCTAGGTAATTTGGGGGAATTTATGGGCAAAAGACTAGGTTGGGTATCTTAGTAGAGTTAACATACCAACCACTATTAATAAGCTATGGACCAATGGAAATCCCATTTTGGGTACTCTATGTAGTGTTCTTAGCCAAACCCTAGACCAGGGCCCTACCTAGGGCTAGTGGGTTTAGGGGACCACCTACATGAGTCTCCCAAAAGTATCAAGGGACCAAGGCCTAGAAGCTTTAGGGTTGTGAGTGATTGTGAGTGCAAGTTTGTGCTTTAAGCTCTAGACCAACACCCAGGGTCAACCCTAAGGTCCAGCAGTCCTAAGGGTGACTCTCCTTGAGCTCCCCCATAATGACCCCACCTACTAAGTGCTAGAAGTTAGGATCAATATGTGGAACTTCAAGTTGAGTAGTGAAGAGGGTAGAATTTCTAATGGTGAGGGTTCCTTTTCTAGTTTTCTAAGAATAGTCAATAGAAAAGCCCTATGGCTAGACCTTAGGCTACTAAAGAGGAAAAACTAAACCTCAACCAAAAGTGAGGTCAACAACACTAAAACTGAATTAGGGATTTCAGTCTAACCCTAAAGAATCTCCAATTCTACACCCAACAAAGTATATTTTCCTATTTATTTGCACTTAATTCCATAAACAAATTTCTCCTTCATGGAATAAAATGTGATCCTTACTTTGTTTTAGAACTCGCACTCCATTTTTTGGATCATATGATTCACAACACATTTTAACAATTCAATTGTCCACATCAAAAAGTAAATTAAGTTCAAAGTTAAAAAATCATCACAATTTATTTTACATTTTAATATTAGCACATCCATATTATCTCTTCATTTGATCATATCTCAGTGTAGGGAGAAAAATAAGGAAATTTACTCAGACTTCATGAGAAAGATACAACAAAACATAAATTTCATACATAAATGAAAGTTCATACAACACTAGTAAACAAACAACACTTATCTGAAACACTTTTTCCAAGCAATCTCTTGTAGCCTTTCCTAGAAAAGCTAGGAAGAAGAAATCTCTCACTTTCCCCTTCTCCAACACTCTTAGAGAAAGATTCACACTTAATCTCACCACAAAAGCTCTAAACTCTTAAAGAAAACTCACTATTTGACTCCTAAATGGTAGTGGAGTGAAGGTGGAGGCGAGGTGTGTTGAGAATGAAGTAATGAGGAATAATAAGGAAAAAAAAATGAGTGCGGTGGAGCCCATTTTCTGATGAATTTTGGCCCCAAATAGAGCCTCTAGTCGGTTCTCCAACAGGTTCCTTCCAAAATCTCTTCAAAAAGCTCCCAAATTCGTCAAATCTTCTAAGATTGATGACTGAACAGACATTAGCACCGTCGACGCCAATGTTCATTTAATTATTG
>NW_018165551.1:0-743 GCF_001263595.1 Phalaenopsis equestris
AAACTATACCAACTCATAAATAGCTGGAAACACTATTACACATGTGACTTTTGTTAGGGAAGGGGCAGAAAATGATGATGGCGGTGACCCAACTAGTGTGAAGAAAAGTCGATGACAGAGGTCGAGTGCTAGAGAGTTTGATGCCAGCAGTGACGATGGCGACCATGATGAGAACGGTCAGTCAATAGAGGTCCAGTAATGTCGATGGTGGTAGTCAAGTAACGACAGCAGTGGTTTGATTTTAAGCAATGGTGGAGGCCATTTAGTGGTGGTCCGACGACAACTGTGATCTGATAGCGGTAGTCTGGCGATGGCGACGGTGATCGAGTGGCAACAACGACTGGGCAATGGTGGTCCGATGGTGGTAGAGCTCTACTGTGGTTGTCGAGCAACAGTGGTGTGGCACAGGCGACGTCAACACGAAGGTAGTCGAGCAACCGTGGTATGATGGCGGTAGTCAAATGATGATCTGACGGTTACAGTGGCCGCACAGTGGTGGCCAGACAACGGTGGTTTGACAATTGTGGCGGTCATATGACAATAGTCGGGTAGCAGTGGTCTCACGGTGAATAAGATCAGATGGTTGTATTCTGGTGGGTGGCAGTGGTCTGGCGTTGGTGGTGGCCAGACAATAGGGGCTGCGGCTAGACTACGATGGCAGTGGCGGTGGCTAGACAATAGTGGTAGTGGCGGTAGCCAGACAATGATGGCTAGACAATGATGGTCTGGCTATGGTGGTGGCT
>NW_018165551.1:843-1229 GCF_001263595.1 Phalaenopsis equestris
GTTCGTCTCACTTAGACGAGTCCATAAAATCAAACTCGAAGCCATTTGGTTGAGTCTAGGCCCAGATTTTAAGGTTTTAGTGTGGACGGGCACGAGATCATTCCGTTGGGGACGATGAACGGATGTCGTCCATTCTCGCGTGTATTAAATGGACGGTGGAGATCAAGCCGGATCAGCCTTCGGTACGATACCACGCGCCGCGTGGCAGCTGAATCAGAAGGCAGCGTCGAATAGGAGTGCGCCGCGTGGCTTTTCGACGGATCTGAGGATCCAGTCAGCCCGCGTTTGAATAAATAAATAGGATATTTAATAAATTCAGAAAATAGCTCCTAAACTTCAAAAATCCATATCTTTGTGTAGAAAACTCACAAAAATAAAATAAAATA
>NW_018165551.1:1744-2072 GCF_001263595.1 Phalaenopsis equestris
CAAAAAACTCACCATAAAAATTTCAAGTCATTTTGAGATCATTTAATATTTTTAATTGATTTTTAAAAGTGACCATTACATTTAAACACCAAATGATTTTTAAAAATCAAAATATAATTCCAAAAATTACCAAACTCAGTTTTTTGAGTTCTCTGATATTAGTGGGATTTAATAAAAATAAAAATATATTTAAATAAAAACTTGATTTTTAGGTTATTTTTAATTATTTTTAATAATTAAAAATAATTAAAAAAATCATAAAATATTAAACTCATGGAAATGTTCCAAATTATTTCCTAAACACTTAGGAATCATTGAAATATTTTTC
>NW_018165551.1:3304-4127 GCF_001263595.1 Phalaenopsis equestris
TTTTAAAGTCATTTGACTTAAATTTGATAAATTATGAAAATTTGGACCCTTAGGGGCAAAATTGTAATTTTGGATATTTTGGCCTTAATAAACATTTAGGCTTAATCAAAATGGGAAATGGGTAATTTCTGATGTTAATTAACTCATGTGATGATTTGCAATCAAAATGGGTTTAATTGGTAGAAACCCACTTCACTTTGCCAAATTATGAGATAAATGAATAATTCTCATAATTATCAAAATTTTGGAAATTTCATTTGCGTAATATGACTTTTGAATTTACGGGTATAATTTATAACTTTGGAAATCAATGATTTAATACCCTTATTTTATAATAAAAAATGATATTTAAATGATCTTGATAATGATCACTTAAAGTTTTAAATCTTTTCAAAATTAATACACACACTTAATACATTCACTTAGGTCTTAAGGACTTAGTGGTGAACTTAAGTTGAAATTCACATGTTAAGAGAGGATTAGGAAAATCAATATAATTAAACTCTTTTAAAAACACCACAAGTCCAATTAGGACTAAAAATTTGGCTAAGTGTTCTCAATAACACTGATTTGCCCCTTTCAGGG
Source organism: Phalaenopsis equestris (assembly GCF_001263595.1). NCBI lineage: Eukaryota > Viridiplantae > Streptophyta > Magnoliopsida > Asparagales > Orchidaceae > Phalaenopsis > Phalaenopsis equestris. The sequence goes on from NW_018165551.1 coordinate 3,890, forward strand.
TCTTCACCCACATAATTACCTTATTCTTGGGGATAATCAAGACATCAATATTCACTGAGCATCAGGATATTCAGGATGAATTATTAAGTAACGTAATAAAGTTTAAATGAACCCAAGGCTTTTTACCAGACATCAAGAAGGTTGCATGGACCTGCTCCCTACTCTTAACCTGGTGAATACCTTAGGGATCTATTAAACTTAATATGTGTCACTTAATAATATTATCCTTAAAATTTAA
>NW_018165551.1:5074-13612 GCF_001263595.1 Phalaenopsis equestris
TTTCAATTCCGATGACCGACAGCTTCTTACGGGCAAACCCCACACCCAAAATAGGGCCGCCAGTGTTATTATGGTATTATTTATGTGGTATTATGATTATATTATGTATTATGTTGTTATTGATTCATTGTTTTATACCAGCATGATTGTATTTATTAATTGGTTTTGTTAAAACGTTATTTTGTCAATCTAATGGTGGAATGTTTGAAAGTTGCAGCTCCCCTAGCCTTTAACTGTGTGCATTTATCCAATTGCAGATAGTTTGTTTCGCGCGGTGGTTTATAATGAGAAGAAAGCCTATGAAAATTATTGTGCATATGCACACCATATTGGATTCACTGTGCGAAAGGACCACGTCAGTTTTTAGCCTAATTCAAAAATGATTAAGACATAGGATTTCATTTATGGTAAGACTGGTTTAAAGAAAGAATTGAATAACAATGTGGTGGTGAAGTACAGAAGAAGAAGAGGGGACACAAGGACTAACAAGGACTAGTTGTCCAACCATGATCCGATATGTCGTCGATGTAGAAGGTAACTGGTCGGTTAAGAAATTTATAGAAACTCATAACCATCCTTTAGCGACAGACAGTGAAAAACATATATTGCGTTCCAGTAGAAAAATGAGTGATCTCAGTGCACAAGTGCTCAGATCGATGACACATTCAGGGATCAGAACAAGCGATGTCTTTAGTTTTCTGGCTATAGAATTTGGGGGTGTTGAAAATCTTGATTGCACGAAGAATAATCTTGATTGCACGAAGAGGGATGCTTATAATTTCATACAAAGAGAGAAAAAGGGTAAGATTGAAAATGGGGACGCTATTTCTCTACTTAGATTGTTCACTAAGAGGCAAGTAGAGGATACGATGTTTGTATGGGACGTTCAAATTGATGAGTCTAGTAGTTTATTGAATTTCTTTTGGAGTGATGGGATATCCAGACTTAATTACGATTGCTTTGGAGATATCATAATATTTGACACAAGTTATATATTAAATAAATACAATTTATGTTGTGCTCCTATTGTCAGTGTGAACCACCACTGGTAGAACGTTCTATTTAGAGTTGACTTTTTGTCAGATGAACCAGTTGAATCATTCAAGTGACTATTCAAATCATTTATCCAGATTATGGACAACAAACACCCGATGACAATATTCACCGATCAGGATCAAGCAATGGCCAGAGCCATTGAAGAGTGCATTCCGCACACATGACATAGATTATGCCAATACATATTTACAAGAAATTATCTTCAAAACTACATTGTGGTATAAGCACCAAGAAATTCAATTAGCTTTTTTATAAATGCAAGGCTAGGTGTAACTCCGAGGAAGAGTTTGAAAAAACTTGGCATACAATGATAGGGTTAGGAAATCTATATGAGAATGTTTGGTTGAGTAGTTTGTACAATATCAAACATAAGTGGTCAACAACTTTCAATAAGAAAATATTTGGATGAGGATCCTTTCAACATAAAAAAGTGAGTCGACAAATAACATTTGTCATAATGCCTCCAAGCTAACAAGCACCCCCACTGAGAGTTTCTTGGGTCTTGAAAATGTCATGAAAGCTTAAAGAAGAAATGAGAAGGATGAAGATTTTAAATCTGAACAATCTACAATTGTCCCCGCTGTAAAAAGTAATCTTGTGTTGAGGCAAGGTGTTTTAGTTTATACGAGGAAGTTATATTCAATGTTTGAAGCAAAGTTGTTATTTGTGTGGACTTGCTGTGAAGTGCTCAGCCACCGCAGATTTAGAATTTTATGTTAGAAACTTAGATAATGAGCACACAGTCAGACCGTGAATTGTTAAGGTCGATAAATGTAATTCTGAAATTACATGCAGTTGTAAAAATTTTGAAATGATGGGTATATTATGTACTCGCACTCTAAGAGTGCTTAACCATGAGAATATAACAAAGATCCATGATAAATATATTTTATTGTGGTGGTCGATTCATGCAAAAAGGGATATATATAACAACTATGGTTATAAACATTTGAAAGATTCACAAATTTCTGCAACTTGTTCGAGTGGACTCATATATCGAACACACGTGCATACCGGATCAACATATTAACTCAAGGTAATGAACTTGCTGAAAAAAACGTGCTGGAAACATTAAGGAAACTAACACTCGAATCTGAAGCCATATTGAATGGTAGAAACCATCAGGAAATGCCAATGTCAAAGAAGAAAAAGACACCGAATAAATCACACAATTTGAAGGACCCAACGAAGATGCGGCCAAAAGACGTTTCTAATGCTAGATTAAAAGGCTTTTGGGAGAAGAACAACTAATCAAAAAGTAAGATTGAAAAATCAATATAGTGTTAGTTAGGTTGTATTCTTCTATTATTTTGGATGTACGCTGTGTTACAGCTCACTAACATGACACATTGTTTAACAGAAAAGAATAAAGAAATTGGTTCAAGTCGAGAAACATTTCACCCATCAAACCCAAGTCAATTTTACGGATCAGTATAGTCAGATACATAACTTAAAGTTCGAAACGTTTTATGATTTGTGATCTAATTCTGAATTGACATATGTACTTATATTCATATGTGATTGCTCAAAATCAGTAGGAATTGCCTGCATCACTGCCCACAAATACATACACGAGCTTATTGATGAACTTAGATGATGACGTGTGAAATATCAAGTAATTGAAACGATCTATTGTTTGTAGTTGTAGAATTAATGTATTTTTTGCAGAGCATAATATCGTTTGTAATTGTAGAATTAAGTTTGTGTTGAATATTACCAAAATATTCTCGGAGTATTACCGCAATACAACCAAAATATATTCCAGCGCTGACGGAGAAATATATCTTGGTTTGATTAGAATATTCCTTTGTTGTATTCACCACTTCGCGGTCGTATCTGGTTTGTTCCGAGGATATATATGTAACACGGCTACTATATAACATCTGCCAATGATTAAATAACATTTGAATAAGATCGTGGGATTTCAAATATTTTGAGAACTTTTCTTAATTTTTTCTTTAGTTTGTGTTGAATATTACCAAAATATTTCCGGAGTATTATCACAATACAACCAAAATATATTCCATCGATGGCGGAGGAATATATCTTGGATTGATTGGAATATTCCTTTGGTATGTTCATCACTCCGTGGTCGTATTTGGCTTGTTCCAAGGATATATTTCTAACACGACTACTATATAACATCTACCAATAATTAAATAACATTTGAATAAGATCCGTGAGATTTCAAATATTTTGAAAATTTTTCTTAACTTTTTCTTTAGTTTGTGTTGAATATTACAAAAATATTCCCGAAGTATTACCGCAATACAACCAAAATATATATCAGTGCTCACGGAGGAATATGTCTTGGTTTGATTGGAATATTCTTTTATTGTATTCACCACTCCGCAGTCATATCTGGCTTGTTCTGAGTATTATCAAAATATTCCCGAAGTATTACCGCAATACAACCAAAATATATACTAGCGCTGGCGGAGGAATATATATTAGTTTAATTGGAATATTCCTTTGTTGTATTCACTACTCCGCGGTCGTATCTGACTTGTTCCGAGTATTACGAAAATATTCCCGAAGTATTACCGCAATACAACCAAAATATTGCGGTTTGATTACCGAACTGATATATACAACCTAAGTATTACCGCAATACAACCAAAATATTGTTGTTTGATTAAAATATTTTCCATAAAATACTATTAAATTACCTTAGTAATACCTCGATATTACCAAAACAATACAAAAATACAACCACGATTATAATATTATCACTATAATTTAAATAATACATAGTACAAGAATACGATTATAACACAAACAAATATTGCAATTAAATATCTTCGCATTTATGCCTGTCATCCGAAACAAATATTGCAAATATTGAAAATAAAACATATCTTAATAATGAAATAAGTTTACTGATTACGGTGTTGTACCCGCAAACAAATATCTTGGGCAAGCTTTGTCCTAAATTTTGACATTTCTGTCTGTCATTTCATATCTTCACTCAAATCATGTCTATAGCTTTGTACTAATTTTTGCATAAATTTACATACAAACATCTCACAATCCACACTGCTAGTTTGTACGGGAACACCTCTAACCAGTGAAATTTTCCATTCCTCGGGTTTAGCCCTAAAAGAACCTTCCACATCATGGGCAAAATGTTAGATCTACTCAGTTAATTAATAATCAGTGAATGGACAAAACTGGTGAAAATTGCAGAAATAATAGCTTTAACGATTGAGAGTAACTTACAACGTCATTGCACACGGCTTTGTGCATCTGGTTGGGTAATGAATCATACATTTTCCACTTCCCCTCGCCCAAATTAGCAATCAATAAAATCCAGTGTTGGTTATTCTAACAGGAATAATAATGATATCAGCTTTTAGAACTGCTTCTTTAGTGATATGACCCACAAATGATGTAGGGTTACCCATTTTATGATAAGTTTGTATAATAAAACAAAGTGTTAACACACTTTTTGTGATGTTGTTGAAATTCTTAATATAATTAAAATGATTGTTTATATAATTAGATGTGGTCTTACTTAGTTTAGTGGCGATACATAAATGTAAGGCCTAAAAATGGATGGATTTGCATTCCTCTTATTGCTCAAAATCATCGCTTGAGCGACAACATGGTCATTTGCAATCATGTCATTGCACAATAACCCTACCATTGCCCGACGATCTATAAAAATATCTTATGTGTAACATAATATCGCTCCTACATAATAGTTCAAATTCTAAATATAATAAAAAAGTTGTTTTCATTCACTTAATCACAAAAGAAGTTCATTATAAAAGACACAAATTTACTCATTGATGTATTTTGACATGACTTGATCGATCACCATCTGTGTTTTAGCTGATACCATAGATCTGTTAGGATAGTCGATCTGGGGGACAGCTGAAAGAGGCTACAAAAAAAATTATGTCACATTTGAAATACACAAGTAATTTGGATGATATAAGACAATGTATGAAAAACAAATTTCAAATAACACATTAACAACATCTGGCTGATCTCATAGAGTTGTTAGTGCTAGGACAGCTGATCCTTCTACTTCTTCATCTTCAACTCTATGTTGTTTCTCTACATTAGGGCTCATATGTACACCAGGAAATACAGGAAATACAATTATTTGAAGGTTATTTGAAGGCTCATCTCTGCTACAGGGTCTATTATTGGTTCTTCAGTAATTTGTTGTTCTTCTACTATGGTGGTGGTATGTACAACAGCATCTTCCTCGGGTATCATCGACTCATCGACTTCACCTGTTGTTTTTCTTCTCTTCAGTTCGAAGGCAGTGAAAGGTGAACTCAATGTCTTCTTTCTTCTACTATGTCTGCCCTTAACCCTCTGTATTAAACTGGCAACAAACAGTTCAACTTTATCTCCTTCAACAGGGGTTCCTTCTTCTTCCACAAAAGCCGACGGCTGGATTCCCTCTTCTCCCACAGAAGCTGAATGCTCGGTAACATCAATTTTCTGTTGGGCTTCCACTTCTCTTTCACTATAAACAAAATCATGAGGACTATTAGTTAGAATATTTTCAGATTTATCAAACTTATGCTGTAGCACCGACATTTGCCCCTGCAAACTCGACACCCCACAGTTATTGTATTCAAGGTTCCTTGAAATTCAGCGAACCATTTCTCTTGGCCTTTAAGCAGCTCAACTATTGATTCCATGCTTTTATTGATCGTGGCATACAGTGGCTCGGGGGCGATGTCCCCTAAATCAACTGGCCCCATATCAAATGATACATGTGCTTCCTTTGTTATGCCTTGAACTTGCGTCGCCGGAACTGGACCAGGTAATCCTTCATCTGGTTTGGATAACATATTGAGCTCATCCTCTCTCAAATCCCAAAATTTATCATGAACCTGCGAGTAATTTCAAAAAGAAACGCTTTGATTATTAATAGTTTCAAAATAACATAATAATTTATTTGGAAACTAAAAATATATGTAACTTGCCTGATCAATCTCAAGCTTACCGTTGTTGGCCACCTCAACATTCGAGGTCTAGCCTCAGGATTCGTAGGAGTAATCATAAGTGTGTTCATAAAATCAAAGCTGTGTGAAAAAAAAAGGCATATTTAGTTTTACACAAAGAAATAAATAGCATTTGACTTTAATACGATGTCCTTACCGTTAGCAAAAAAAGAAAATCATTTATATATCCCAGAGGCCGGTTCCGTCTTATTTTGATGGCTACCGCATTTATTTGCTCAATAAGATATTCACATAGTGCAACGAGCCAATTAAATGAAGCAAACATATGTACATTCTCTCCAAAGATGTAAAGTCCTTTGAATACACTGAAATTACTAACGAAAAAAATAAATTTGATAACAAATAATTTATATACAATTGATTAAAAGGGGCAGAAGACTCCCCAGTTCCGAAGTTCAACAGATCAGCCTTCATTTGATGGGCATCAACGCCACAGGATGAAACTTTCTTCCACTTTGGAACTTCTCCTCTATTTGGCATGTCAATCAAAAGGGCAACTTCATCAGGATTTATCCTCAGATCTTTCCCTCCCATTCTGAAAATCATTTTTTCATGTATCCAACATTGCAATATTTGAAGTGTGACCACATTGTTTTGGGGATAAGGTGGAAGTGCAAAGAACTGATCAACATTCAAGGTTTTGAGCTCATTCCTCATCTCATCAGATACAACAGGTTTGACCTTATCAAGCGCATCTCTAACTACAAATGGTCGACATTAACTCATGGACCTTGGGTTCACAAACCTACATCAAACAAAATAATGCAAAAAATATAAGGGGTTATGTAGAAATGTTCAATTTCGGGAATACTATGATAATATTTAAGCAATATTATGTGATATCGTATAGTATTATTTAGGTTATATTGTAGTATTACTTACGTTGTATTCTGGCATTGTAGTGTTTAGGTTATATTCTGGTTGTATTTCCGTTGTATTTTTGGTACTAAACTAGTGTTACTTAAGTTGTATTCAGGTTTAGGTTATATTTAGGTTACATTATAGAAGTTTTTCTGTTGCATTCATGTATTAATATTATTAAGGTTATATTCTGGTATAATATTAATGTTATATTTTGGTAGTTTTTCCATTGTATTCTGCTATTATTATATTGTTATTTCTGTAATACTCAGGTAATATTTAAGGTATTGTTAAGTAATGATTGGTTTGATATTATAATTAAATAACATGTTTTATTGCGGTTTAAGGTTGGTTTTTTTAAGGTAATGTTGTGTGCACTTGTGTACAACTCAAAAACAGTAAAATACAACCCATATATTACTCTGACTGATCTGAATGATTTGTCACTCAAGTACAACTAAAATATTATGCAAATGGTAGTCTCAATGAAAATAGAACCACCAAAATAAAAATTACCTAGATAAACCCTCTTGGATTTCCTTCTTCTTTCGCTCTTTTCCTTCATTTTTCTTGCGTTTCTCGACCTTCATTGTCGATTCCTCTTCGATTTCCATTCTCAAGGGCTCTTCCGTCTCCATTCTCACTGGGCTCTCTTCGGTTTCCAACAGCAACTCTAAAACCCTAAGTTTTTCTGATTCAAAAACCCTAGAAGATGGAATGAAGATTGAATGAAGGTGCTCCGTGCTCTTCTCACTCGGGCGACATTTGGTTTTCCGATGAAATAACTTTTTTTTCAGGCACGCTGTTTAACTTTTACGAGTTTCGGGCCAGATTCGGGCCGGGTCGCGCCGTCAGAATGCCTTAATTTAATTTTTTAAGTTGTGGGGGGCGTGTCATCTTTCCATTGGACACCACCACACACATAGTTGCGTGCGGTGTCCGCACATAATAAGAGCTGTAGTATTTATGGGTGATACTTTAATTCATAGAACTTGTGCGCTACGCTTGTAAATTATCCTATTGTTTATTTTTATATATGTGTGTGTGTAATATTTTATGAAGTATCATATAAAATTAATAAATGTAATTTTAAATTTTTACATGATATTTTATAATTTTTTTTATTAAAATATCAAACAGTAAATTTAGAAGACATTTAACAAATATTTTTTTAGTGCATGGCTTGAAAATGAATTCATATAGAGCTTATCTCTAACTGAGAAATTCATGTTTTAAGAATATTCTAACCAATAAATATTATTTTTTTTTAACTTAATTATCCTTTTGTGTTTGGAACAATAATGCAATAGGTGCGGTTCACACGACTCTTTTAGGTATCTGACAAAATTGTGTTTTGCTTGTTTTATGAAAAAGTTACGGTAAGTATGACAGCTGTCAGAAAGTTGCAATCCAATCTTTTAAAAATAAGATAAAATTATAATAATAACGGTAATTTTTTGAATTAAAATTCAATTTTCTTAATTTATTTTAATTAGGGTTGTAAACGAGCCGAGCTTGAGCGAGCTCAGGCTAGGCTCGTGTTCGACTCGTTCAAAACTGTTCGTGTTCGAAATCGGCTCGTGTTCGGAATTGGCCCACCTCGTTAAACAAAAATAACAGTGTGTTCGTGTTA
>NW_018165551.1:13646-20256 GCF_001263595.1 Phalaenopsis equestris
CGTGTTCGGCTCGAAATTGACTTGTTAAAATTAAATTGAAAAAAATAAATTTAAAATATTGGATTCGAGCCTAGATCAAATATATGCAAAAGAAAACTAATCATGATACCACACAGTGTTATGAATTAATCTTATAAATTTATTATAAATTTAAATATATATTCTGTGAAGTTTCCCTTTCGAGCAAAATTGAAAAAACCCTACGAAGGAAAACCCAACGCTGAAGCAGAATTCCGAACCGAAAGAAACGAGAGAGCAAGAGAGAGGCGAACAGCAGCTTCGAGCTCCGCCGTTGGAACACTAATGGCTGCTGCGAGCAAGCTCGGTGCTTCCAAGAAAAGGATGCGAGAGTCCTCCGCGGCGAAGGGAGGTTCGAAACCCAGGATCTCCAATCAAACAAAGGGGCCGGAGGCGAAAAATTTCAAGAAGAAGGTGAAAGCGAGGCCTCTGAAGAATAAGACTGCGAAGCCAAACCAAACCGCGAAAGCTGGGTCTGCACTGGGAGCAGTCATGGATTCCACAGGCGAACTCGGCAGTTCGAAGAAAAGGAAGCGGGATCCCGCCGCGGCGAAGGTAGGATTGAAGCCCAAGTTCTTCCAAAAACCAAAATCCTCAAGGATTACACCTTCCAATAAGATTGCGAGAGCTGAACACTTGAAGCCCTCTGAAAAGGACGTCGCAATTCCTGAGAAGGAAGCCAAAACTCCGAAATCGCCTGGCGGCCAAGGTATTGTTTTTTGCATACTATTTTGTTTGGAAGAGATGTGATTTTGATTTGAATGACTTGTTTCCATTCAAGAATCGTTTTTTTTTTCTCAATTTCTGAATCGCAGAATGGGTTTCAATTGAAAATTGATGGGTTTCATGTAGGCAAAGGCGGAAGAGAGAAAGACAAAGAGAAAGCCCAACTACACCCTTGAGAAAGTATGATTAATTGGTCAAAATTTTTTTCTTTAAACTTTTGGTAAATTTAGATCATTCATGCAGTATGGAAAAAATATAATTAGATTGGTTTACTTCAAATATATGAATTTTCTTTTTTTGCTTTGTTAATCTTTATTACTTCTTTCATGCTTGTAGTTATCAATGAATGCATTTTTGATTAGCTAAGGAGGCTATATGATATAGGGAAATTTACATACCTTGCATACCATTCTTATATATTTGCATATCTCACACCTTAAACTTTCATATTCACATCACTTTGGTGTTTTAAACCTATTCATTACAAGGTTATTTTCACTTTTAAAATGTGTTAGTTGTGCTATTTTTTATATGATATTAAAGATTTTAGTGTTATGTGTGTAAATATGAAAAAATTAGGCGAGAGATATGTAAATATATTAGAATTGTGTGCCATGTATGTAAATACCCATTAATTTAATGGGGTAAAGAAATTTTTTCATTTATAATGTTAATTTCAAACTTTAAATGTGTCTTCAAAGATTATTTATTTGTTCTAAGGGCGTAAGATATGCTAAAAGGTTTTTGTTACTTCATTTATGTGCTATAGGAATTAGCTTCACTGTGGGAAAAGATGAGATGCTATAGCATTGGAAAAGAGGAGCGATCAAAGTAGGTTTTTTACTTCACTCATTGTTACCTCAAATTTTCGATTAATAATCTGCATTGTTTAGGTTCGTAAGTGAAGCTCTTCAGAAGATGTCCGGAAAGCTTTTGGAAGTTGCCAGTTCCCATGTCTCTGCACGGGTGCTTCAAGTGAGAATTTGTTATTATTATATTTTTGGGAAATGTACATACGTTGCACTCAATTCTTATGCATTTACACATCTCACATATAAACTTTCATATTTATTTGTACAACACCTTGGTGCTTTAAATCTTGCATGGGAAGTTGTATTTCACTTTTAAAAAGTGGTATTAGTGCTTTTTTATGTGATATCGAAGAGTTGCGTGCTATGCGTGTAAATATAAAAGTTTAGGCATGAGATATGTACATTCGTAAGAATTGGATGTTATGTATGTCAATGCCCCAATCTTCTTTTTTTTTTGCAAGTTTCATTCTAGTTCATACTGATTTGGTTTGGAATTTTGTGAAATAAGTGGCGGTCTCTTATAGGCCACCCAAAACATTGCTATTTACAAATCAAGCACCGTCTTTCATTCATTTTTCAAATTCTCTCTCAAATATCAATGGTCATGATAAAACCCCAACCCATGTTTTTCACTTTTATCAAAGTCGCAATGGTTTGATCACGGCACGTGTAAATGTATCAGTTTCATAGTTCAAAATAATCATCTAGGTGCTTCATTTGTAAATAGCAATGTTTCTTGTGCGCTGTATTTAATTATCCCATACTATAATTTTACAAATTGGCACTATGAAAATTGTCTGCTTTGTATTTTAATTCTTCTTTTCAATTAGACTTGTGTCAAATACGGGTCTCAAGACGAACGAAACATTGTTTTTGATGAACTTCGGCCGCATCTTCTAAATCTCTCACGGAAGAAGTATGCAGTTCATCTTGTAAAGAAACTTTTGGATGCTGGTATGATTCAACATTTATGGAATTTATTTTGTAAATTTTTTTTAAAAAATTTTGTAGGTCCATGTTTTTCATTTTTATTGTACAATAATGTGATTTTGTTTTTCTTGTGTTTTCTTCAGCGAGCAAAAAACAGTTAGAAGAATTTATATCCTCTCTCCATGGGCATGTTGGCTTTCTAATTCGGCACACTGTTGGATCAGCTGGTATGAAAATTGTATAAAACAATTGCACTCTTGTAACTATTCATTACTGTGGACTGTATAACTTAAAATGAGAATGTGTTGTATAACTTTTCATAACTGTGGAATGTAACTTTTCATTTTGACTCGTACCAATTTTTGATCATCGAATGTAATTGAAGTTTAATTCCAACGAGATTTTGATTAATTTTCTTACCAGTTTACGACTATTTGCTCTTCAACTCGAACTTTGTTTAACATAAATAGATGCGTAGATAAATGAGATGCATTTGTGTCTAAATGCTTTTATAGAAGCACTTGAACTTTGTAATTAATTTTTCACAAAATTTATATGAGATCTTGAAAATCTCATCTAAAAAACTTGAATTTGAGAGTTTCATCATTCATGGAGCTTGGATGGTGTCTTTTATCTTCAGGAACCTCTTGTAAAACTGCATTTAGTATTTTCTTATCTTCTTTTTTTTCTTAATTTTTGAAATTCACAATACTTAACCATAATTTTATCTATTGAATTCTTAATTTTTTTTTTTGTAGTTGTTGAACATGCATATCATTTGGCAAGTGGGTCTCAAAGACGCCGTCTTTTGATGGAATTGTACTCGACTGAACTTCAATTATTCAAGGACCTCACCTTGACGAATTCTGGGAGGTAATTGTGTAAAGCCCTTGTCGAACGCAGGGCACATTAGTTTTATCCTCCCAGCCATAAATTATAAATCAATGCTAGATTATCTTTCATGTAGGCTTTTGTCAATAACAGCTTTGTTGGCATCATCCTAATTTGTTAGCTTCAACTGATGACCAACATACCTTGCATTTAGTGGATTCAAAATGACTCAGCAATTTTATTTATTTATTTTTTATTTTTTTAATAACTCTTCATTGTGTATATATAATATTGTGTTTTATGATTCCTTAAGTATATTTAGCGATCATGAGAGCACATATTTTATAGGCCATCATTTTAGTATCATAGAAAATTCCACGAACTATTTTGATCCATCCATATTTGTTGTGGTATGAATATGATATTTTTACATATTATGGAGTGATGTCATCTTGTTATGTGTGTTTTTGTTAGTTTTCTTATTCAACATCATGTGCATTCTCTCCTAACATATGCTGTCCTCTTGAATCTACATGCCCGTATGTTCATCATCGTTTGAACTCAGCGGTATTGAGCCGCTCGGCATATTTAGTTTTGAAGTTATTCTTGCTCACATTTGTTTGAAATTGTGTCAATGAGCTTAAGTTTTAGCTGTGTAGATTACAAGGCCTTATTTTGTTTAAATACAAGTAACAACTCTAGTATACATATCTTTAACGACTTGAATATGAATCACATCAACACCTTTCTTTTCTAGAACTCTTCAACACATTTCTCTTGACACCTTATTATAAGCGTTCTCTAAATCAACAAAAATCGTATGTAGATTCTCATTATGCTCTCTGTACTTCTCCATCAAACCTCTCAATAAATGTATAGCTTCCACAGTAGACTTGCCCGACATAAAATCAAACCGATTTTGAGAAACTTTTGTATCACTTCTTAACCTATGTTCAATTACTCTCTCCCATAATTTTAATGTATGACACATCAAGTTAATTTCTCTATAATTTGCACACTCTTGTGCATCTACTTTATCCTAAAAATAGACATCTTTTAAAATTTTAAAATAATAATAAAAAGTGTGGTAAGCGAAGAAATTGTTATATCTCCTAAACATTTTCACACTTCTATTGCGATACCATCAGGTCCTATTGATTTTTCACCATTAATTTTTTTTAAAGCTTCCTCAACTTCTGTTTTACTAACATGACGGTAAAAATACAACAACGACAACAACAAAGCCTTAATCCCACTACGTGGGGTCTGCTACATGAATCTTTTTTCTCCATTGCGTTCTATTTAGTGTCATATTTTCATTTTGTTCTAATAAATTAAGATCATTTTTTATTCGATAAGCCCAAGTCCTCCTAGGTCTACCCCTGCCTTTCTTAATATAAATCGAATCTAAAACTCCCAAGTCCTCCTAGGTCTACCTCTGCCTTTCTTAATATAAATCGAATCTAAAACTTCTGCTCTCCTAATTGGATCATCATAAATTAAGATCATTTTTTTATTTATTATTTTTACCGTCATGTTGATAACATGACGGTAAAAATAATTTTTTTTAAAACTAAAAATCGATCATATCTTCAAAGTTTTCATTAAAAAGTTTATCAAAATATCTCACCCACCTATGTTGAATTTTGTTATCTAAGAAAAATACTATGATTTTTATCCTTAATACACTTCACTTAACTAAATCTTTACTTTTCTTAGATCTTTGTCAGTTTAATTCATTTAATACACTAATAAAAAATATTTAAAAAGCTGTACTAATAAATAATGCTCTACATATCCAAGTAGACTATTTATGAAAAAACTGATCAAATCATCTTCTTGAACAACTCTCATTGTGATTCTTCTCCAAAGACTAGTTTTGTTTTCGATGCCTTCTTCAGCACGCTCTGGCCATGTCCTTCAACGACGCTTCAAGAATCTTCTGCCTTGAGCTCTCGAGCTTCTTAATAAAATGATGAGCCGTGATCGAGCTTATAATATGGGCTCAACATGAGCTCAAGCTCAAGCTCCATTTCACTATGACTCAAGCTATACTTAGCCCGTTTACACCCCACAAAATTGACATATTTATAGACTCTGAGACTAAAATGACCCCGACAAAATCACGGGACCATTTTGACACTTTACTCATTGTACAATACAATCCATAAGCAATGAAATGTAAATAAGTAATTATGCTATGATGACTAGTTTAACAACTAGATTAAACTAACGATAATCGTAGTCAATTCTTATCGTATTGTATAATCTACAATAAAGCAATTAAAAAATTGCCATTTTAATTCATTTAATGCTCTAATAAAATAATAATTACGAAAGCTATACTAATAAATAAAGCTCTTTGTACCGATTCGTTTTCACACAACGACCCAAGTTCGCTATTCACGTAAAAACTGATCACATCATCTTATCGAACAGCTCCCTTCGTGACTTTTCTCTAAAGACTAGCATTGGTTTCAATTCCTTCTCCCTCAAGCTTTGGCCATGACTTCCTCATATGATTCTCCAAGAAGCTTCCACGAGCTCTTGAACTTTGTAATAAAATGCCGAGCCGAGCTTGAGCTTATAATATGGGCTCAACATGAGCTCTAGCTCTTGAGTTGTCATTTTGACAGACGAGTCGAGCTCGAGTTCATTGTGACTCGAGCTTTACTCGGCTCGTTTACACCCCACTAAATTGACATTTTTGTAGACTCTGGGACTAAAATAATCCCATCAAAGTCAGGGGACCTTTTTTACACTTTACGCATCGTACAATACAATCCATAAGCAACTAAATGTAAATCATTAATTATGCTATAACACCTATTTTAATGGCTAGATTAAATTAATGATTATTGTGTTCAATCCTCCTTGTATTGTATCATTGTTGACCTCATTTTTAGTGAGGTCTAGTCTTCCTCTTAGGGTTTAGGATCTAGCCTTAGGGATCTCCCTTCGACTCCTTAGAAATGGACCTTAGAAATGGAACCCGCCTCATTCTAGAAATTCAACCCGCTTCGGTACTCTTTTGTGGTTTCGTGTGTATGGTATCGACTTCTAGCACTTAAAAGGACGAAACCGACATGAGGAAACCCAAAAGGGATTCCTATAGGACCTTTTAAGCCTTAGGGTGGTCTTTTGCACAATTCGCACTCCCGCGTCTTCGCATTTAGAGTATTCGCCACGTCCGATCGACGCAATTCACATCGCTTGCACCGTTACCTGTCGAATGCTCGAGTTAATCTTTTGAGACGATCGATCGCGGGTCGGAATTTTGTGGAATTTGAATT
>NW_018165551.1:20493-22075 GCF_001263595.1 Phalaenopsis equestris
TATATATATATTTATATATATATTACTTAACCTTTTTACCCTTCCCCCTTTCCTCTTTAATCCCTAACACTCCCCTGCGCTCGAGCTCTGTCTCCCGCAACTCTCCCGTTCGCGTGTCTGGCCCTTTCCCTTTATCGGTCTCGAGCCGTGCGAGCTCTTCCTCCTCCACGCGAGGGAAGGGTTGACCTCGTCCGTCCTTCCCTGACTTTCTTCTGCCCGCGGCCTTCCTTCCCGAAGCCGCGCCAGTCCCTTGAGCCATGGGTTTTCCTTCTCTGGTAAGTTGACTCTGGGGAGCTTGTTTCCTGGTACACTGGAATGACATGACATTTTTCTTCTCCCTTTCTCGTTGCTTCCCTCGCTGCCACTGGCTTCGCCGCTCGGTCCGAGAGACTTGAGTGGCTTCGCCTTCTGTGAGCAGGGAGCGTTTCTTTTCTTGGCTTGGCCCGATTCGAGCGCCGTGGGTTCAAGCAGGGACCTTCTGCTTCTTACCCTTTCTTCTCTGCCTATAAGGAGAGTTTCATTGTTTTTTTTTGAGGTTGTTGAAAAATTTAGCTAGAGGAGATTGGAAAGGAGATTCTTGTGAGAGCACATCTTTGAGGTAGCTTCTTGTGTTGCAAGGCTTTACTTTGGCGTTCTTGAGGTACCCCTCTCTTCCCCCTCCTTTGGTGCCCTGTTCCCTTGCGGTTTTCCTCTTTGCCGCGGCTTTATTTATTGGGGCTTTCATGCATGCTAGGGAGGTTTCGGCTTTGGCATCTTAAGACTTGCTCTTGCTTAAAAATGAATGCTAGAGAGTTCATTTTATTTTTTTTATACATGTGTGGGGCTCGGTTTAGCTTCTCATGAGGCATCACCCCTGTTCAAATATCTGTTGGAATTGTTTCATGCTTGAAATATTTAGATATGCAGGTGATTCATCGGTTTGGAGGCTTGGTTTTAGCTTGAAATGGCTAGAACTTTAATTTTTTTTATGAAAGTCTGAAGTTTCATATTGCTGGGCATGGTGTTAATCTTGTTGGGCTCGGTTTTGGCTTTCGGTTCCTGTTGGGCTCGGTTTTGGCTTGATTTGAAGTCATGTTTCTGGGTTTGAAAGGGTTGAATCTTTAATGCTTTATGGGAGTCTGGAGTTTGATATTGCTGGGCTCGGTTTTGGGCCTTGAATGGCTCGGCTTCGGTCTTTTGTTGGTGCTCGGTTTTCATTGCAAAGGTAGGAGATGTTGCCCTTTTGTTGAGGTGTTGAAGTTTTTTTTGCTAGCTTTAAGAAGCTCACTTTGGGCTCTTACTGATTTTTGATTTGTTTAGAGGTGGCTGAGATTTTAATTTCTATTAAAAATTGAATTTGTATCAATGTTTGAGCCCTCGTTTTGGCCTTGCTGAGCTTGGTTTAGCTCTAGTGGGGAGCTGCCTTTGGTTTTTAGCCTTGCTAGGCTCGGTTTGGCTTGACTTGAGAGCTCGGTTTGCTTTGCCTTACCCCTACCCGTGAGGCTAATTGGAGTTTCTTGAGCTTAACTCCCCCCTCCTGTTGAGTTTGAATCACCTGCATGATTATGGATGGAGCGAACTCGTTACTTTGAAAGAGCGGTGT
>NW_018165551.1:22274-22589 GCF_001263595.1 Phalaenopsis equestris
CCCTGCCGATCGTGAGCATTTATGTGGCTTGATAGGGAGATTTCTATGCTTACTTAATATATGGAATTATGGATTGAGTTGGAAGAATTTCGAATTTAATACGAGTTTGAAAATGTTGACTGTGTTTTTCCCGCGTTTTTTTTCTTTCAATTTTTTTTTTTTTCGAAGTTTAGAAGTTTAGGAAATTTTAAATCTCATTTTGGAAGAACATTTGGTCGATTTGATTAGTCCCGCGTCCTTGGGGTTTGGAGAATCAGTCGAAGGGATGTTTTATGTTTGTCAGGAAAGACCTCGGGCCCTACTTTTCCAGGTCTT
>NW_018165551.1:24005-27142 GCF_001263595.1 Phalaenopsis equestris
TTTTTCTTTAGGCATTCGTATAGCTCTGCTGTACGATTTAAGCCCTAACTCGTTCTAGGTTCCGAGGTTGTCGTCCGATACGACGTAAACCCTCATATCTTCAAGGCAATTTGTGTGACCCTGTCACGCAAATATAAGCCATAATTATATAAAAATGGCAGGATGAAACACTTTTATAATTCCTTCTCAAAATTGGAGCCAAATCATAGGATAGACTGGGAAGTCACTGAGGTTCTCCTCAGGATCTGCGGCCTCCCCTAGTTTCTCTTTATTTGGATTCCTCAACATTGTTCTAAGATTTGAGCCTTTCCCCTTTCACACCTATTCGTCCGATTTCGTTGAAAAGTCCTATTCTTTTGACTTCTTTGAAGACATTATTCCTTGATTTTTATCGAGAGTTTTCTTCGGTGACATAGGTCATTTAAGATGTAATTAACTATAGGGGCTTGCCCTTATAGGGAGCTTTTCCGAACCCAGCTTAAAATAAACCCTATTTAATTCTTTGTATTAAATAGGGGAACTTGTCGGCAAATAAAACGGTTTCGCAGACCAAACGGATGTCATATCTTTCTTAGTTTATTTGATCGAACCTCACCCTCAAGTCTTGTGTTTATCTCTCGGGGTAGATACATGATTTGAGATTGAGTGCTCTTTCATTTAAACTATGAAAAATATGAGGTCAGTTTGATTTCATATTTTTCTAAAATTATATATATATACGTAAATTAAAACGTCCTTCCGAAGCGGGCGACGAGATTTCGATTCCGGCTGCCGACAGCTTCTTACGGGCGACCCCCAAACATAACTTTCTTCTTTTAAGTGCCGACAATCATATAGATCATACCGTGTGATGTTGATCGCCAATTTCAATTTGTTAAAAACTAAAATATATGCAAATTCAAACAACTTGTTCATTATGCATATCATTTTGTACGGATTAGATTGCAAATATGATGTGATATGCTTGCAAATGTTGATTTTGCAAATAGTTTTGTAGTTAACTTATAAGGTTATGTTTTTCAATTTGTTATACCTATTGATTAAAAACATTTTAGCATATTATAGTTATTTTTTGTCTAAATATATGTACCATATTTTAGCTTTGTGTTCATTGATCCTCGAGTTTTTATGTAAATGTGAACTCAATTAAAATTATGGAGGAAACTAAACACATACTAGACTTTGCTCAAGCTCGAGTCTTGGGCATTTGCTTCTTCTTGATTGCTTCCACTTGAGTTTTTCTCTGTAACTACAGCTCGAAGTTATTCTAATACATTATCATCTTTACCTTTTTTTTGCACTTAACTTTTTCTCTTTCATTTCTTTGCCATTAAGCAATTTTTTTTAGCTTACTTTTGCAAATTGTTAATTTGCAATCAAGAGTTGTTGGCCTACCTGAAAGACAGATTTCTGTTTTCCCTTAGGTCCAATTTGTAAGATTATTTGTTACTGCTGGACATTTTTTTTTCTTGTGGCAGCTAATTTGGTCTCTTCCACTTTTATCAGCTTGGCAGACCTAATTTCAAAACTCAAATTACAAAAATCTTCGGTATTACAGCATATGTCCTCTATAATTCAACCACTTCTTGAAAAGGGGATTGTGGACTATTCAATCATACATGCCACATTAGTAGAGTATTTTACAATAGCTGACAGGGTATTTGTAAATCTTATGAAACCATTAAAGTCAAGTCACATATCTCTTAAATTTCTGGAAGATTTACATACATATCACATAATTCTTATGTATTTACATATTTAACACCTAAACTTCAATTTTTACATACATACCACCTCACCCATGCATGAAAGGATGTATTTCACTTTTTATAAGTTAAAATGGTGGTATGTTTGATGTTGTATGAAAGATTTAGGTGTTAGATACATAAATACATAGAAATTGAGTGCTATGTCTGTAAATGACCCAAAATTTTATCAATGTTATAACTGTTCTAATTCATTTTATTTTATTTTTTTCAAGTCCTCTGCTGCTGATGTGATTCAACAGTTGCTGCCTCTTCTCTCTCAAGAATCTATCACAGATGAAAGCCTACATGCATCGAGTCGAAGGAAAAACAAGAAGAAGAGGAGAAATCCCCTTGTGAACATGATGCACACTCGAGATGGACTAAAAATTGGCATCCTTTGTATCAAGCATGGAAGTGCAAAGGTAAATTACGAAGGTTTACATTTGTAACCTTTCTGTTTATTTTATTTTATGATAATATTGCCCTGTAGTAATTTATAAAAAAAACTAATTTCAGAGTTTCTGATATTGGTGATTGTTTTTATACATGTTGCTAACATTTTAAGCTACGTCTGTTTTTTATTTTTTTTTTGCTTAAACTTCTTCTGGTTGTTTTTTAAAATGTTTGTTATTATACTGAAGATTTACATACATACCACTCAATTCATATGTGTTTACATATCTAACACTTAAAACTTCAATTTTTTCATAAACACCACCTTAGCTATGCATGCAAAGGTGTATTGCAATTTTTAGAAGTTAAAATGGTGGTATTTTTGAGTTAAAATGGTGGTATCAAAATGGTGGTATTTTTGATGTGATATGAAAGATTTGGGTGGTATAAATGTAAAAATCAAAATTTAGGTGTTAGATATGTAAAATTATGTGAATTGAGTGGTATTTATGCAAACGCCCTTTATTATTATTATTATTATTTTGTATCTCTGAAACTTCTGGAAGCATGCAAATTGTTTATTTTCTTTATTTTAATCAACAGGATAGAAAGAAAATTGTTAAGGGAATCAAGGATCACATCAGAAAGCTAGCATTTGACCAATATGGCAGTCTTGTGAGTATCTCATTTAGTTTTCTTAAATTTTATTTCTGTTAAGTTTATATTGTTATTCAAAATTCTCGTCATGTAATCACAATGCCATTTTGGAATCCACACATCATTTTGCAAACTTAACTGATATTTGTTTACACTTATCAGTTTTACATTGTTCAATCTGCACTAGGAAAGGTTGGATGCAGAAAACTTAACTGGTGTTTTATGCCTCCGCCAATATTTGCGCACATCATATGTAGTGCATTTTTTGTATTTTCTTAATTTAATGAGTTGGTTTCTATAATATTCATGACGTTTGTCACATTATGATTCATTTATAAG
>NW_018165551.1:27242-34820 GCF_001263595.1 Phalaenopsis equestris
AATAATAATAATAATAATAATAATAATAAATGAAACTAAATAGCAATCCCTCCAAATAAGAAAAACCCGAAAATGAAATATCTAATAAGGAAACACAATTAGTTAAATATATTTTGGAGAAAGAAAATAAATTCATTCCTAATGCCGATTGACACTTTCCAATACTCCCCCTTTAGCTGAGTTGTATATATTATACAAACCAAGTTTGAACTTCAATTCATCATGATTGACCCGTAGTAGTGTTTTGGTGGGAATTTCAGCAGTCTGAAGTCATGTAGGAATATAGCTGAGTTGAACAATTCCATTGTTAACATATTTTGAGATGAAGCGTCCGTCAGTTTCAATATGTTTTGTTCTGTCATGATGTATAAGATATTTGGCTATACTAATAGCTGCTTGACTATTACTAAACATCTTAATTGTTCTTTCATCTTAACCTTAAGTTCCCTTAAGATCATTTGAATCCACATTCCCTCACATATTTCTAGTGCAAGCGCGCGATATTCAGATTTTGCACTACTCTAAGAAACAACAAGCTTTTTTTACTTCTCCACGTGACGAGATTGTCCTTGACATATGAATAATATCCAGTTGTTGATTTCTTATTAGTTACCTCTTTTGACAAGCTAGCATGTGTATATATCTCAATCTTACAATTTTAAGATCTTTTGAAGTGCAAACCATATCCAGGGCCCATCTTTAAGTATCTTAGGATTCTGTTAACGACTTCTAAATGATTCTCATTTGGATTTCATATGATGCCTTGCTACACTAATGCAACATGCAATATCAGGTCTTAGCAGGATTGCTTTCTTCACTTTTGTTCGACCTTTTGTTTGAATAAATAGGTGTGTCATCATGTTTACATCCAGGTATGTCAGCTTCACTTAATAGGTCCTAGATATACTTACTTTGAGATATGAAAATTCTTTCTTTAGACCTAGCCATTTCCATTCCCATAAAATATCGGAGATTGTCGAGACCCTTCTTCTCAAATTCTTTTGCAAGTATTCTTTTTAGTATGCTAATTTCATCTGAATCATCACCGGTTAAGATAATATAATCTACGTATACTATGAGAATAACAAATTGCCTTTAGAATTTAACAAATAATGAATGATCGGCTTGATATTAATGATATATTTATTTTTAATCACTATTTTAGCAAATTTGTTAAATTGAGTATGAGGAGATTGCTTCAAGTTGTATAAGGACTTTCTCAACTTCCAATCCAATATGTTGTTCGACTTCTTTTCTAAGCCCAAAGGTATAGTCATATAGAATTTTTCATCAAGGTCACAATTGAAGAAGTCATTTTTGACATAAATTTGGTATAAAGGTCAATCTTGATTTATTGCAAGATAGAGTAAAATCTGAATTGTATTAAATTTGGCAACAGGTGCTAAAGTTTCTTGATAGTCAATCTCATATGACAGCATAAAGCTTTTGACAACTAGTCTGACTTTGAATCTCTCTGCACTTCCATCACTCTTGTTTTTAACTGTGAATATCCATTTACAACATGCATGATTTTTTCAGTGAGGTTATTACATGTCATCTTTCTAGAGCTCAAATTTTTTCCTCAACTGAGTGCTTCTATGTTGGAACTTAGAGTCTTATGGATATAGTTGGGAACCTGCACATTATTAAGGTTTGTCAAAAAAGCTTTGTAAGATGGTAGCAACTTTTCATAGGCCACATATCTTTTAATTGGATGACCAATACTCCCTCAAATATCTTTTCTGTCTTGAATTGGTTGATTAAAGTCATCAACCACCATTGTAAGAGAGCCATGAGTTGAGAAATTCATACTGTTATGATTATCAGGAGGACTTGGTTCTGACTCTTGACAATCCTCAGTCTGCATAGTGTCATCTACTTGCTCAGTTACACTTCTTCTAGTCTAAACGCAAAATTCTTGGTCATTAGTGTCATGTTGAGGTTGAGTTACTGGATTAGAGATAATTGGGACTGTTTTTGTGATAGAGTTTGACTCTTCAAATGAAGCTGGTTGAGATGGAGTAGAGTTAGGTGGAGGACATGATTTGGTTCAGTTAAAGGAAAAATGAACGAAGAACTTTCAAATAAAATCCCAAATCTGATATTCTCCAGTCCTTTCCGTGGATTTTAGATTTTGGAAGATAAGATTGATTCTCAAAGAAGGTGATATCCATGAAGTTATATATTTTATTAATAGTTGGAGAATAGCATTTGTACCCTTTTTGATTGGATGAGTAATTGAGGAAAATATATATGAGAGATTTTGGATCAACTTTGGTTAAATATTGTTGATGGATGTGAACAAAGGCAGAACAATGATATGTTAGAAGAAAAAGAGCGAATGTGTGTGTAGAATTCCATGAGAACATTATGAGGAATTTGAAAATTTAGGACTCAACTATGCATCTTATTGATGATGTATGTGGTTTTTAGAGTGGCTCCCCCCAAAAAATAATTAGCCACACGATTAAACAACATAATGGCAATGACCACCTCAAGTAAGTTTCTTTCTTTCTTTTCATCGATCTTATTTTGTTGAGTATTGATACAAGAAGTTATATGGATAGTACCATGTTTGGAAAGAACATTAATGATGAAATTAAAGTATTCCTTAGCATTAAGTTTTAACAATTTAAAATTTTGTTTGGAATCAAGTGAGAATCATAGTTTTAAGAGTTTGAATTTTATTGAAATATAGTGGTTGTTTCAGATTTTTCTTTCATAAGGAATGTTCATGTTGTTCTTGTGTGAGCACCTGTGAATGATTTAAACCATCGTGCCTCATTCATATTGCTTACTTGTGAGGGTCCTCAGATATAACCGTGAATTACATAAAATTATTATGAAGACTTCTATTACAATTTGGAATATACATGTCTGATATATTTTTCAAATGGGCAAATTTCACATTAATAAATATTAGGTTTTTTGTGATAAATAAACCATGTATGCAAAATTTGGATGACCAAGATGACGATGACTCAACATGAATTGACTTTCAATTGAACCAATATTTGAATTGGACTTATGACTTGGACATTGCTTACCGATGTAGTTATTTTCTTTGAGCAAGCATAGACCATCATACATCTCAACATTGCTAATCACCTTCCTTGAATTTAGAATCTGAAAGCCAAAACAATTGGATTAAAATTTATTCACACTTTTTAGGTCACAAGTTTGCTAAATGAGAGTAGGTTGCAATTTAATTTTGGAACATACAACACAGACTAGTGGGGAAGATCCTTTGCCAATTCAACTAATTCATTTCCTGCTGCTGGTAAGAATATACCATCAACTATTTGAACTAAAGAATGAATGGTAAATGAGTTGTTTTTTAAGACGCTGATCTCTCCAATCATATGATCTAATGCTTTAGAATTAACTATCCAAGGTTTTAATTTATTGCTTTGGGCACTAAATGCATGTGATAAGACACATTGGTGTGATAACAAACATAGGTTGCTCGATAGAGAATTGTGATGCTTGTCCATAATTAGAACTATTACTAAACATTTTTTGCGATGCTTTAATTTGCTCTCTGAGGAACGAGCTAAATTATGAATTATTGTTGTAAGATATGATAGGGTCTGAAGACGTAGGCTCAAATATGGATGTGACTTCCGAGGTAGAAGATTATAAGGGCATGTCATGTCGTGTTTAACCTTGATAAGATTGTAAAACTCAAATCTTGAAGACGTGCTGCACAAATAGAAGTGAGAGGACCCTTAGTTCGACTGTTTGGCTAGACGAGCAAACATGAATTAGAGGAATGTGTTCAGCTCTTAATTTCCACGCCTTCCGCACAACGCGGGGCACCAAATCTGCATAATTCGGAGACTCGTTAGAGGATGGCTTGGGTAACAGAATCAATTGCAGGATTTGATCTTTTCGCTACCGTGGGCCGAAGAGGATGGGCCAAGTGAGTGATTTCACAGCAACTAGTCGTGTTGCTGTAGTGAAGTTGCAGGAAGAGACAAGTACGATTTTTGTAGCGAACCACATAAAAAGAGTTGACTTCGATCAAAAGAGCACTCTGTTCGAACTGATTGTCTATGATATTCAGGCGGAAGAGTTGGACGAGCTTGAGAAAATGAACTCTATGACCTTGCGATCGATAGAACGAGACAAATCATTAGTTCTGTGTTGTTGAAGAGCCAAACGATAAGTCAAAGGAAGCAACAATCTCGATTGTACGTGAGGAGATGACAATGTCGAACGAAAGCTTCGTGTGACGGTGTCAGAGATATCTATAGATCCATCATCGTTGATGTTAGAGATGTAGCGACTGAGGAGTAGGGTAAGGCATACCGAAGCTTCAATAGATGCCCTAATCTTTTGTCTTATTTGACATATTCTGATGATACACAAATGTTGAAATATCTAATAAATTCTAATAAAGAAACAACACAATTAGTGAAATATATTTTGAAGAAAGAATAGAATTCCTTCCTAATGGCGATTGACACTTTTCAATAGATGCTACTACTACCTTATATTTAATACAATCATTCTTACTCTGTAATACTTAATTATTACACTTTTTTTAAAAGGGAAATTTACTTACGCTAATACTTAATTATTACACTTTTTTTAAAAGGGAAAATTACTTATGCAGCACACAATTCTTATTTATTTACATATCTCATACTGAAACTTTCATTTTTACATACATCGCGCTTTAAACCTACGCATGAAAATATGTATTTCACTTTTAAAAAGTGATAATAGTGCTATTTGAGTGCAATGTGTGTAATTATGAAAATATCTCAAAAGTTATTTTCAGTATTGGACATGTTATTAGCTCATGCAATGAAATATTAGTAAAGTTTAATGTTTGGTTATCATTGTTTTTTTTTTCTTTCAAACAATTCTTTCTTTGCATCAATTTTTTTTTTTAATCTGAAGATTATTGCCATGTTTTTCTGTTTGCTTTGTAAAACTCGCATTTTTGTATATCAACAGCTGCTCTGCTCCATCCTTTCAGTTGTTGATGACACTAAACTCGTAACAAAGGTCAGTATATCATTCCACAATGTCTAATTTCTAAATTGACTATATTTAACCTCCATTTTGAATTTCAGATTATCATGCGTGAGCTACAATCTATGTTAAAAGAACTTGTTCTGGATAAGGTGTAGATTCATATAAATCGTTCTCTCTGTTAATTCAATTTGTAGTAGTTTTATAGTTGGCGCATTTACATACATACCACACCACCCAATTCCTATGTATTTTTACATATCTAACACAAACTTTAATTTTTGTATTCATGCTGCCCAAATATTTCATATGTCAAAAAAATATTCACATGACAAAAAAATATTCACATGACATCAGAAATACGGCTATTTTAATTTTTAAGGAGATAAATGCTCCTTTTCATGCATAATTAAGGCGACATATATATGTAAAAATAGACTTTTAAGTATTAGAGATGTACATTGATGGAAATTAAGTGGTATGCATGTAAATCTTCCTTTATAGTTTTTAAAAATGTTTTTTTTTTCTTATGAAATGCCAGAATGGAAGGCGTCCGTTATTGCTGTTGCTCCATCCACAGTGCCACCGCTATTTTACACCCGAGGATTTGGCTTGTCTTAATTCAACCGTGCCTTCTCTTTACACGCAGGCAATTTGTTTCTACTTCTATATTTGTTAGTGTTATATAACTATAAAGCGGGTCTAAACTTTACTATAATTTAGGATGAGACGGAAGAGGTGCTCGTGGAAGCGGAAGAGGTGCTCGTGGAAGCTGATCCGGAGAAGATATTAGAAAAAGATAGCGAACCCAAAACAACTCACGACGATATTTATGGGGATTCTACGAAGGCCTTAGAATTAGCTGTGGGTGGCAAGAAGGATGCTTTAGTAAGGAGAAAGGAATTATTGGTGGAGAGTGGTCTGGCCGAGGTGAGACATTCCCCTTCATATCTAAATAAAAGCGAAAAATGCAAAAATAGTCATTTGACTCTATGCACGAGGTTGTTGGGATTTTATATATATATATATATATAGATAGATATATATATTTGTACAAATTGATGTATAGGTGTTAGACATGTAATCACATAAGAATTACATGGTATGTTTGTAAATCTTCGTTATTTTAAACACAGCTCTTTTCAATCATATATTCAAGTGCATGAATTTCTCATGTTTTGCTATATTTCTAAATTTTTTTTAGCTTTCTTTTCTCTTGCAAACATGTTTTTGTCATCTTTTACTAGTTGAGGGTCCCTTCATGTGGAGCCTTTGTTTTTCCTTTTATATATGAATATGACAATTTATTGGTTCAATGATTAATTTATCATTGCAATTTGCCTGTTTCTTCGCCTAATATTGAATGATTTTTAACAATGTTTTCAAGAGGTTTGATTAGTAAATTTGTCCTTGTCTCAGGGTCTTATTGAAACTTGTATCCACACTGCTGATGAGTTACTTCGATTGAACTTCGGCAGAGAAGTAATATTTGAGGTGATTCATTTCTCTTTCTCAAATTAAACGGGCATTTCGTATACATATTCTTTGTCTGGCAGGTTATTGATGCAAGTGATTTTATGGGACATTTACATAATACCACCTAATTCTTATGCATTTACATATCTAAACCCAAATTTTACTTTTTCATCCATGCCACCCAAAATTTTCTTATCACATAGAAGATTTAACCCTTTTAACTTTTTAAAAAGTGAAATATACAGTTACAAACATAGGTAAGGTGGCATGCATGTAAAAATTGAAACTTTAGGTGTTAGATATATAAATACATAGGAATTGAATAGTATATATATAAATCTTTCAAATAAAAAACTCGAGGAACTTGACATATATAGAATGATTCTACTGGTTCACTGTGCTCGCACAGCATTTTGATGCTCTTGAATTACATTATTGGTAAACTAATACATTTTCTTTGCTTTTATTCATAAATAATACATTATTGGTAAATATGAAAGTTTAGGAGTTAGATATGTAAATACAAAAGAATAGTTTGGTATGTATGTAAATGCCTCTTTTTTACTTATATTCATAAAAGAGTAATTGCTTTTTGTGCATTTTCTTGTTAGGTAAAAGAGAAAAAAAGGTTAATGAACTTCATTTATCTTCAAGATTTAATATCTTTTAGGGGCATTTACATACTTACCACACAATGCTTATGCATTTACATATCTAACTTTTAAACTTTCATATTTACATTTATAACACCAAAAAATTTAGCACCACAATTATGAATTTTTTAAAAGTGAAATATACTTTCTCATGCATAGATTTATGAGAACAAAGTGTTATAAATATAAGCATGAAACTTTAGATTTTAGATATGTAAATTCATAAGAATTGCATGGAATATATTCATATAAATTTCCCAATCTTTTTACTCCCTTTAGTTCATTTTTGATTTCTACATAATTGAGGCCCATTTTGATCCCTTATAAATTATCAGGGGATCATTTTGATTTTCTTCTCTTAATTTTATTTGGACTCTTGTTGAAAATTTCATGTAATGAGAATATTTTCTTTGTCAAATGGTTAGATAAGATCTTTCTTCCCATTCTTACTCTTTCAACACTCTTT
>NW_018165551.1:34845-41401 GCF_001263595.1 Phalaenopsis equestris
ACTCTTTCATTAAGATCAGAATCTGGCAAACGAGTCAAGCCGACCTCGAGTCACTCTCAACTTGAACCCAAGCTTAATTTTATGAGTTCGATCCGAGCTGTTTATTATAAAAAAGAAAAAAAACAATATTAAGTCAAGCTATTGTTATAGTAAAATGATAAATAGAATGAGTAATTAGTAGATAAATAATAAAAAATCACTTGATATAAAATATCATGTTTTACTTGATATAAAATATCAAGCTTTTTAACATTTTTAATAATTTAAAGATAAAGTCTTCATTTTTAATATATTTTGAATATGTTTTACATTAATAATTTGCACACGTACCACCCAATTCCTATGTATTTTTTTGAAGTTCTGTTTTTATTTCTTGTAGGTAGCCGTTGGTGGAAGTGATGGAATACTACACACTCTAAATAACAAATTAGCTGATCTGCACAATGCAATAGCTTCTGTAGCTTCTTCTCCCAACTCTGAAGAATCTGGAAAAGAACATGTTTTTGAGAACTTTCACTCCAGCAGGACTATCAGAAAACTCATATTGGAATCTCCTTCCTTTGCTGAAACCTTATGGAAAATGGCTTTGGAAGGAAGGAGTGAGAAGTGGGCCCACGGTCACAGGTAACCAAATAAGGAATATTTACATACATACCATTCAATTCCTTCGTATTTACATATCTAACATCTAAATCTTAATTTTTGACAAAAGTGTCAAAATGGTCCCCTGGCTTTTTTGTCTAGGGGTCATTTTAGTCCTGGAGTCGATCCCGTTTTCAGCTCATATTGAAAGAGTATTGGACTAATTTTACACTTTTATCAACTCAGGGATTAAAATGATCCGTGTAATTAAACAAGGGACTATTTTGACACGTCACTCTTTAATTTTTACATATATACCTCCTTTCATATGCATGCAAAATTGTATTTCATTTTTTTAAAAGTTAAAAGGAATAGTACTTTTGATGTGATGTGATGTGAAAGCTTTGGGTAGTGTACATGTAAAAAGTAAAAATTTAGGGGTTGGATATGTGAATACATAGGATATGGGTGGGTATGCATGTAAATGCCTCAAAAAATAAATATTGAAAATTTAATGCCAAATTCCCAAATCATAAGCATCATGTAAATTTCAATTTGATGTTCATTGCAGTTGCAAGGTGGTTTCTGCATTCCTGGAATCATCAGAACCCAGTGTAAGAGATCTCACAAACTCTGAGCTGCAGCCTTTGGTTGATTCTGGTATTCTTAAACTCTTTGAAAGGAAATCAAAATAACAAAATTAGTTATAGAGAACACTAATCCAATTTAATTTATACTTGAGTTATAATAGAACATGTTGCATAAACCATGGTTAACAACTCTTCATTGATGTAGGGTTGGGTTTATTAGTTTTAATGGCCTTACTATTATTGGCTGTTTGCATACATATCACCCGCAACATTGTTATTTACAAATCTGGCACCCAAAATTCATGATAAAATGCCAACCCGTATTTTCATTTTTATCAAATTCTCAATAGTTTGATCGCGTCACGCGTGAATACATCAGTTCGATAGTTCAAAAATATCACCGGGCTGCTACATTTTGTAAATAGCGATGTTTCGGGGGCTATTTATGTAATTATCCCTATTGTTTAACAAATTTTGTTTTTAGTGCTTGCTTATAATTGTTTTGAGTAGTTTGCTGTCATCAACTTTATATTTTCTTTTATTGCATGTTTTGAATGTTGTGACCCTGATATATGAAATAGGAGTATTTACATACCTACCATGCAATTTACATATTTACATATCTAACCCATGAACTTTCATGCTAACATGTATAGTACTCAAATTTTGAATAGCACATTATAAATGTTCCTAAAATGTAGATTTTACCTATTTGATTACATCTTTTTATGTAAAGGCTTAAATAAAGCGGCATTTACATACATACCCTTCAATTCCTATGTATTTACATATCGAACAATTTAATTTTAATTGCTTCATTTATACCACCCAAAAGCTTTCATATCATATCAATAGCACCATGATTTTAACTTCAAATATGTTAAATAGGCTTTTTTTATGACAAAGTAAAGTAGGCATGCATGTAAAAATAGAAGTTTGGTTGTTAGATATGTAAATGCATAGGAATTAAGTGGTATGTATGTAAATATTTCTTAAATAAATTATAATAAATAATTATAAAAATCATATACAATTGACAACATCTCAGCTAATTTACATTGTGCTTTAATCAGTTTAGTGCCCATCTTCATAGGTTGCATATAGTATTCCACCTGCAACAAAGAATGGAAAAAGGAAGATTTACGTTTATACCCTCATTTTCCATGTATTTACATCTCAAACATCTAAACTTCAATTTTACTTGCCATCTTACCTATGCATAAGATCATGAATCAACGTTTGAGTTAGCTTGGCTTCGCATCGGTCGAGTTGTATTGATTTATATGGTTGAGTTTGAGTTTGAGTTTGAGTTTGAGTCGCTAGGACTCGAGTAAAGGCCGTACATGTTTGATTTCTTCTTGATCTAAAATTTGATTTGGTTTGATTGTTCGGCACGATCATGCATGTTAAGGCGATTTGGGTCTCAACTTGCAAGCTCAACCAGTTCATAGTTAGTTTCGCAAAAATGTATTTTTATGTAGTAGAAATGTGGATGTTTTATGTCTTATTAAATGCCATTGACATAGGGAAATTGGTCTACATTTATAACATTTTGGTTTCATGATGATAAGCCTATGCATGGAAATTGTGTATTTCACTTTTTAGAAGTTAGTAATAGCTGCATGTTTTATGTGATGTTAAAGATTTGAGTGGTATGCATGTAATTGAAAAAGTTTAGGTGTTAGATATGTAAATACATAAGAATTGTAACACCTAAAAGCATTAAGTATAAGAAAATGTATATGATTAATTTCGTTATATATATAAATTTGAAATAGTTTATAATTATTTAAATATATTATTAGAAATATAGATAAAATATAGTTAATTTTGATTTTTTCTTACTCATTAATAAGATTTTACCATTTTCTACTCAATTAATTTAAAATAAAAAAAAATACATTAATGCACGTACATTAAGCTAATAGCCTTCAACATTCGCTTGAGTTTTCATGAAAGCTAAGGGTCTGTTTGAGGCGGTTGTAGCTTATTGAATAATCTATTGATAAGCTGATTCAAAATAATCAGCTGATAAGCTAGGTGCGGTAGTTATTTGGAAAAGCCAAAAAGCAGCCACTGCTCCTAGACATACGCACCTAGACAGGTGTGATGTGAAAATGCTGTTTTCAGTGTTTTGAAAGCGCATAAGCTGTCAAAATGCAGTTTACCCAAACAGCTGAAAATATGCCGCACCAAATAAGCTGCCATAAACGGACCCTAAGCATGAGTCATCTACGAGTAATAAAGCTCCAAGATGGTCTAGTAATATTGGTCTTTGAAAAAATATATAAGAAATTTATGTAAAATCATTCAATTGATTACTACATCATATTGTTATTGTTGCTCATTTTATTATTATTTAATTATCAAGAAAATACAACCTTAATTTCTCATATGTGATAAACATATATTACCTGCCCCTTTATGATAACAAATCTATAGAAATTGAAATTTCATAAGAATTTCAAACCACCCTTAATGAAATAATTATAATTACTAACCCATGATTAATTATGTACGATATATTTTTTTCTTAGGACAAAATTTTGGTTTCACAATTTAACACACTAGTATATCAAGAAAGCAGTTGTTCAGGTCATCACAAATTTGATGGTTCAGAGTAATGGGAATTAGATGACCCAGGACATAGATCGATGAGAGCCATCTTGAGGGGGATGGAAAAAGTAAATGGGGTTCTCGTGCGTGACTATAAGTTTGAAAAATGAAATGCTTGAGTGAACAAGGCCGAGTGACCAAAACTGAGTGCCTGGAGCTCGATGACATATGGATGAGTGGTCGAAGGCCATTGTTCAAGGATAAACAGACGACTTAACACCCGAGATAAGGTGTCGGAAGTTGGCAACTCTTCTTCACATGAATCAACTCGAGGATAGTTCTTCTCAGAGTTATAAACTAGGGCAACCTGGGGTGGCCAAGATTCACGGGGGCCACACCTCAAAATTTTGGTGGTATAGGCACATATATGCCTTTTCACTAAGGCTTAACCACCATAAATTGATGAAATTTAATATAATGAAGGACTTTCTGTTCTCTGATTTTTGGCCTTTTGGTTCAAGAAGAAAGAAATCTCAATACCAGAGTATTTTTCACTGATTTCTCTTCCCTACAATTTGTTTTCCTCTTCCATTTCTCAAAACATTCTCATTCTCTTTGTTCATCTATAATCTGCTCCTTGGGCGTGATTTAGGGATAAATTTAAGTTTAACACCCATAAAAGGTGCGGTGAGTGTGAAATCATGTCACAAATATAAAAAAAAAGGCAGCATATGGAGAAGAAATCCATCGAGAAAGTACAAAGGTTTTGTCGCTCAACAAATTCTAGAAATCTCGGAGCCGACGGTGGAAATGATCAGGGAAACACTTGCCCTGGGGATACTTTCGCCATCCAAAGTAGCAGCCTCTGCATGCCAGAGGAGATTAACACCAATGCTGGCAAAGCTCCATCATTAGCCCTAGTGTAATTGACAACAAATACTACCTCGACAACACAAAATCAACACCCTAGCCCACGATATACAAAGGCATACAATATGTTGCAATATAATCCTCTAGAAAATGCTTTTTCCAGGCATTTCTTTGAGGCTGAAGCACTCAAATGCTTCAAGATCCTGACCCTAGAGTCTAATTAAGGGAAATTTGACTCATCTAATCGCATCATCTATTTTGATTCAATAATATGCTTATTGAGGATAAACGCCGCATTGAAAAACCGACTCTTCTTCATGACATTGAAGGAATCCCTCCTATGGTTCAATAGCGTCCCACTAAGAGTGGTTACCTTATTCACAAAATTCAAGAGAATGCTCATAATGCAGTTTGCTAGTGCGCAAAAATCCAAAAATAGCTTCCAGGTGTTATTGCAGCTACTCTAGAGACGCAGAGAGTCCCTGTACGCCTTCATAAGCCAATTCTAGAGTAAGATGATGGAGCCAATGGTTGCTTATACAACCATGACTCAGGGAATGATAGATGACCCCTTCCATTATGTATTAGGTCTGCAGCAGCACTTAAAGACACTAATAGAGTTGTTGGAACTCGCTGACAACCACATATCGATGGAAGAATATAACTCATCATCGACCATCCAAATAACTAAGGTACTGCCACAAAATTCAGAGAAGAGAAGCTCCCAAATGGAAACCAAGTCATCCTACACGGCCACTAACATGATCAAAATATAATGATATTACTCTTGTCCTTACCTGCTAGCACACACGCTAAAGATGGCAATGCGCTCTAACATGGGAACGACATATAATCAGGAGCAGCGGATGGATCACTATTCTTAGAGACCGCCTCCTCTGACTCATGAGATAACACAATCAACCTCTTTGAGGGTCTTAATGTTGAAAGTAGTTGAGGCAATCCAAAGTAAGTACTTCTTTGAAAGCCAACTCCAATGAAGGTCGGAGGATATGCTTACAACCCAAAAAGGTATTGCACCTACCACTAGCGTCACGAACATGACACCGAGGAGTGTCGAAATCTCTGAATTCTTATCAAGGAGCTCAGTAGAGCTGAAAAGTTGAAGGAATTGATCATGCCCGAAGATGTCGTTTAGTGACAAGAAAATTCTCTGGCTGAAAAACACCGAAACGAGCCAACCCTTCCTAATGCCTTATGCATTGCAGGAGTTGTCCTGGTCATCCCTGGAGGGGACATAACTGAAGCTTCCCAAGATGTGAGCTTGAAGAGGCTTCACTCGGGCAAGTTATCTATGGCCGCCTCTTCCTGATGGCGAATCATACATCATTCCCCCATCACATTTACAGAAGAAGACTTGTCTGCCAGATGATTCAGACTAGAGTGAATCGGCTTGTTCTTATTATGTGAAGATTGAGAAAAGCAATTCTCAATCTATAATGTCGGCCGAGTCCTGAGAGGAGAGGTACTCATGTATTGTACTATATAAAAAAAAATGTTTGCTTTGATTATGTAAGTGCAGAAGCTTCGTCCTTATTTTTAGATGCATCAAGTGGTCAAACACTCAAGCAATACAAGACAAACTTGAGCACTTAGGATGGCAGACTCTTTTGTCGATCTATCACCTCACTCTATCTGCACCGTGCGTGAGAGAGTAAGATGGCAAGATTCCTCAAATAAACACATTCAGGCGGGTGCAAGAGTCATTTCGATGGACGAACATTAGCAAATTAGATACTTTGACAAGGTTACTTTGGTCATCCTTCATAAAAGATCAAATAAATTCTAAAGATGTTGTGAGCAGTGTCAGTAAGATGGCTCAGCTCGTGTTCGACTCATTTATATTTCGAGCTCAAAATGTGTGTTCGTGTTCGACTCATTTATTTAGTGAGGCGAGCACGAGCCGATCACCAACAAAGAGTCGTTTTGACAACCGGACT
>NW_018165551.1:46216-55714 GCF_001263595.1 Phalaenopsis equestris
GCAAGGACAGTGGCGCGATGGTGATGATTGGTCAGCGGTGGTTTGACAAGGGCGACAACGAGATGATGGGTCTTTGGCAACTCAATGATGGTGGTCGGGCAATGGTGGTTTGCCAATGGAGGTGGGGTGGTTCGATGGCGGTGGTTCGAGAGTAGTGGTCTGACTACGACAATGCTCAAGTAGTGGTGGTAGAGGCAATGATTTGGTAGTGACAATGATAGTTTGACTGCAGTGGATGACAGCTCAAGTAGTGGTGGTAGAGGCAATGATTTGGTAGTCACAATGATAGTTTGACTGCAGTGGATGGCAAACAGTAGTGGCCTAGTAATGGTGGTCAGACAATGACTGTGGCTCGATGGCGGTGGCTGAGAAATAGTGGTTTGGCAGTGGCGATGGTCAGGCGATGGTAGTTCGGTGGCTCGATGACAGTGGCTGGGCAGCAGGAAACAATGATTTGACATCGGCGATGGCTAGTCAGGGGCGTTCAGATGGTGGTGGAACTCTCAAGAGTTTGGAGTTCCTTCAACTCTCTCTTCGAGGTCTAATTCTCTTTTTATGGAGAGAGTGGCGTCTATTTATAGGCTTTGTGAGTGGCTTGTGCTATAAATATTGCATGAATCTAGACCACTCCATTAGACGACTTAAAAAGATTTCTTTGATATGATGGTATTTTACAAGCATTTTAGTGCTTTAATGATGTTAGACTTAAGTGGCCTTGGGCTCGTTGGATTTGGCTCATCGAGACGCTCGATTCGACAATATACTTTTTTAGATTTGAGATCATTTGGTCCCACAAATATATATTTCAAAGCATTCAATTATACTTTAAGTGTGTGATCTAGATCCACTTTGACTCTTTTTTTGATGTCAATTGGATTGTCTCCCTAAGACACTTTGCTTGATCATAAATTGATGTATCCAAATTTGATTTTTGGTCAAAATGTGTGTCGAGATATATGCAAATCACTATAATTTTCTAGTAACAAATGAGTTGCCCCTATTTTCATACGTTAAATGTGAAGACATTGAAACCATATCTCAATATTGCCCAAAAAATTAGGTGCCTTGGAATAGCAATTTTGAAGTTTTTTTACATGTATTTGAAGAAAGTAAATCTACTGTAATTTTCAATATTAAAAAAATAAAATAAAGACATGAATTCATGGTGAAATATTATGTATAATATTTATCACATTGTTAGTGCATGAAATTGTAACTGTTGCATTGATGTCAACTGGATTGTCTCCCTAAGACACTTTGCTTGATCATAAATTGGTGTATCTAAATTTGATTTTTGGTCAAAATGTGTGTCGAGATTTATGCAAATCACTATAATTTTCTAGTAACAAATGAGTTGCCCCTATTTTCATACGTTAATGCTGAAGACATTGAAACCATATCTCAATATTGCCCAATAAATTAGGTGCCTTGGAATAGCAATTTTGAAGTTTTTTTACATGTATTTGAAGAAAGTAAATCTACTGTAATTTTCAATATTAAAAAAATAAAATAAAGACATGAATTCATGGTGAAATATTATGTATAATATTTATCACATTGTTAGTGCATGAAATTGTAACTGTTGCAGACATGTGCTGAATAATAATATAAACAACATGATATCATAAGTGCAGGAAAATAATATGAAAATAAATATTCATTTATTTATTTAAATTATTTTAAAAAAAATTTCTTCTCCTCGTTATACCTTCACTTCCACTTATATCTCCGCATGTTCATATTTCTTCATGCCCATTATAACTCAGCTTTCACTTATACATCCACTTGTTTACATCTGTTCAAGCGTATCTAACGCACATATAGATAATTACATCGGTGCAAAACCACTTATAACTCAACTTGATCGCAAATAACATACATCCGCCCAATCAGAACCACCGACAACCTCCCCATTATTTTTCATTTTTGGCACATATTTTGATACAAAAGCATATAAATATTAATAATTTGACATATTAAATATCTCAAAATACCGTAGAAAGTGGTCCATACTAGTAGGTACAAGTAATAATGTAATTTGCGGTGAAAATGAATCTACACATATCGACATGCAAATTTGCAGAACCACTTATATAAAATGTACATAATAATATTCCAAGCATTTCTTGTTTTACAACAAATTTAGCAGGTTTAACAAACGTACCAAAATATACAAAATATTATATAACACAAAGAATGTTTAGATATTTATGTTTTTATTTAAAAAAGAATGTTAAAAGAAAATTTTTTGGATTTTTATTTTTTTTACATAAAAAAATTATATAAATTTATTCTCATCTTGAAATATATAACTCCAAAAATTACCAAAAAATTGCTAATAAATAGAAAAATATATTTAGAAAACATTGATGTAGTTGATTTGCAAAACAGACACCAGATGCTTCCAAAAATCTCAAATATCTCTTACATAAAGATGTACTAAATCTTTAAGAAAGAAAAATCTAACTATAACCTTCTAATTTCTCACTTATGATGCCCATAAAAATAGGTTAAAATATGTCAAAAATATAATCTAAGTATACTCTACAATTTGGTGAAGATAGTTTATAAATCGGGCACAAAATAAAAGTACTTAAAATTGACTAATAAATTGAGTATAAAATTAATTCCATAAACTTCAAAAAGATCAATAAACATAAAATAAACATGTAGGACTTACCAGATCTCAAAATTAGGTCCCAACAGATGCACTGGTATACTACATTAGTAGTTGTTACGTTATACTCTCCTTCGAAAAATGCGTCCTCGACATTCAAAATTAATAACTCTCAAACTAATTTGGATAAAAATATCTCATGTCAACCCCTTTCTCCCACATGCTTCTCTTTCTGATCAGTGCTTCCACTGCAACCATAGGGAATTGTTTGCTTCTTAATTATCTCAAATCAAAGGCCAAAATACATTATGGTTCCTCTCTATAGGTCCAGTTAGGTTGTATCTTAACCTCATCCTCAAGAACTTTATGTTCAATATCATAAATCCACTTTCTTAAAAAAGATAAATGAAAGACATCGTGCACGCCCGACATATAAGCGGGTAGTAATAATTGGTAAGCATAATTATCAACCCTACCAATCATCTCAAAAGGTCCAATGTATCTCGGACTCAACTTTCCCGCTCTACCAAATCTATTTATCCCCTTCATGGGACACACCTTCAAAAATACAAAATCTCCCACCTAAAATTCGACTGCTCGATGCTTTGGTTTATAATACTTTCTCTATCTATCTTGTGTTTCTCTCAATCTACCTTGGACTAGTTTGATCTTTTCAACGACATCATCTACAAACTCAGACCAATCAATCTTCTTTCACCCACTGTCCAAGATAAAGGTATGCTCACCTTCTACCATGTAAGGTTTTATATTATGTTGTACCAATACTTGAATGGAAGCTATTATTATAGGCAAATTCAATTAAAGGAATAGGTTCCTCCTATCTCCCTCAAAAGTCAAGTGCACATAATCTCAATACATCTTCCAACACCTGAAAATCCTCTCAGACAGATCAACTGTCTGCGGGTGAAAAGTTGTACTGAAGTTTAAGTTAGTCCCCAAATCTTCCTGAATACCCCTCCAATTTAAAAGCAAATCTACCATTACGATAAAAAATAATGACTTTCGGTTTCCCATGTAGTCTGACAATCTCATATATATACCCCATAGGAAGAATTGTTTAGACTTTGTCAACCAGTCAACCACCACCCATATTGCAACTTGACCTTGCATTGGCCTTGGAAAACCCATAACAAAATCCATAATGACATCCTCCTATTTCCACTCAGGAATATGCAAGGTTGCAGCAAACGACTTTGTCTTTAAGCACTACTTTCACGAACTAACATGTCTCACATCTCAAAACAAACTCGGCCACCTCATGCGTTAACACAAGCCACCAAAATATCAACTTCAAGTTATGATACATCTTTTTCCTCCCTGGATGAATTATATATCTAGAATAATGAGCCTCATGCAATATCTCCTTCCACGGATCACCATTAGCAGGAACCTAAAGTCGATGCCCACAAGTCAACACCCCATGATTATCTACAATAGCTCATCTAGAGACAAACAATATTCCCAATTGACCTGAAGAATAAAATCGGCACTATGGCCCCCAAATCTCCCTTTCTTTCTAAACTTATATTTTTCTCTTCTTTTCTCTCTCTACGTTCCTCGTGTTGGAAAAGTAAAATCCATGCAATGAATGGAGACTGAGTGGGTTTGAATATTTATGATTTTTTGTTTATAGAGGAAATAAATGAATTTTTTTGAATTGTTACATTTTAATATATAAACTTTATATAAATCTATTCACATATTGAAATATGTTGCTTCAAAATTATGAAAAATTAGTTAATAAATATAAAAATATTTCTAGAACACACTAGTGAAAATAGTTTGTTAAATGTACATCAGATAGTTCTAGAAAGCTTTCTTATATAAAAATGTATCAATTCCTTAAGAAAGAAAAACCTAACTGATAATCTTTTATTTTCATTTTTCTTACTTATGATGCCAATAAAAATAGGTTAAAATATGCCTAAAATATAATCAAACATACTCTAGAATCTCGTGAATACATTTTATAAATCATACATGAAATTAAACTACTAAAAACCAACAAATAAATTGTGTATAAAATTATTTCAAAAAAATTCAAGAAAATCAATAAATATAAAATAAACATGTAAGACTTGCGAGATCACAAAATCAAGTCTCAACAGATGCACTGACATACTACAATAGCAGTTGTTACACAGTGGAACAATTGACCAGATAGTGGTGGGTTGCTAACGATGGTGTATTGTGATGATGGTAGTGGCCGAGCAGCGGTGATCCAGTAGTTATGGTGATGTCAATTGAATGATGAAGATGGTTTGGTGAAGTTATTCTAGCATGTCGATGCTGACCCGACTAAAATGACAATGAGCCATAATAATAATGGTGCTTGGGTGACGGTGGTTTAGAATGGTGATGGAACGATGATAGTGGTACGACATGCTAATAGCTGATGAAGATGTTCAAGTTATTGATGATGACCCGACATCGGTGTTACAGTGTTAGTGAGGTGTTGGTGGCTAATAAGTGAAGGTATTCTGACGATATTGAGGGTTATGACATGGTGAACTGGTGAAGATAGTGGTCTTACAATGGTAGTAATAATTATGATGTTATTGAAAAAATAGTGATCTAATGAGGATAACTGCGACCTAACGACATCAGTCAGGTAACAATGTTCTGGTGCATCGACTGAGAATGTTGATCCTACAGTGAAGTAAGTGATTTTGTCAATGTCTTTTGTAGACAATAACAATTCGATGATTACTATGGGGTCTAGCGAGGTAAGCTGAGTGAAAATAGTTTAACGATGATGGTGTATCGTAAGTATAGTGGAGACCTAACAATAGTGCTCTAGCATGACGGCAATCCAACAATAGTTCTTCTGTGATGGTGGTTGTTGTCGAGTGACAATACTCAAGTGATAGTGACAGTGTCAGTCGGTGAATGTTAGCAAACTAACAAGGCTATTCTAGTGCATTGATATTGATCCAGTGACAGTGACAATGTCATAAAGTAGCAGCGATTTGGTGATAGTGGCTTGATGTCGATCGGGTGACATTGGTCAAATGATGATGGTTTGATGATGAGAGAAGTAGCTCAATGATGACGGATGCTGTGTCTTGGCATTTGTTGGTTTCAAAGATCTCATAACAATAATGGCAGTTGCTCCATTGTTAGGGAAATGGTAGTCCAAAAATAATGGTTTTGGTCCAATGACATTTATAGAGCAATGATAATCTGACAACAATAGCTGGAGACGGTAATTCAGTAATGTTGGCAGCTGCGTTGTTGGTCAGGCGATTATGATGGGATTCTGGAGGAGTTTCCCTCAGACCCTTCACTTGATCATAAATCAAGAGTACGGGCATTTTTATATTTGATTTTTGATCAAATTAAACGCCATATATAGATATATATATATATAATACAAATTTCTATTAAATATGGAGATTATAGCAAAACAAAAGCTTATAAAATAAAGCTATGAAAAAGCTATTTTAAAATAAGAATTGGATATATTTCATGCTAGCTTTAACATATGATAAATTTGATCTTAAAAAAAAATGAATAATTTAATTATGTCAGAACAAGGCAATGATTGTTGAAGTGATTGTACTTTTTTCATAGGAACAATGAATCTATGATTAGCATATATTCCAATCATCTACCTTTTCTAAATTTCACAAAAGATTTATTATTATTAATTTCCTAATTAAGTTAATTAGACTTTTATTGTTCTTTAAGCACAAATTAAATCTACTAAACATGATTAAAAATGAGCAAATTACATACAGACCACCCGAAACTTGCTATTTACGAATCAACCCCTCTTTTTCATCCACTTTTTCTAACTCTGGCTTAAATATCAATTTTCATCGTAAAAAACCCAATCCATAGCTTTCATTTTTATCAAAAATTTGATCGTGATACGCGTATATACATAAATACAGTATTAAGAAAAAGTTATATGAGTGATTAATTTGTAAATATCGACGTTTGTGATGATCTGTTCGTAATTATCCTTTTAAGAGAAATTGCATTAGAATATAGAAAGGTGAGAGGGAATTGCACATGCAAGCTAATGATAAATTACATGTAATCAAATCATCTTAGAACGTTTCCTCATCATTAGATACTCCATTCCTAATTGAGCTCTCATAATTAGAGCTTTAATCTCTCTACTAATCATGTGATAAAACTATTTGGGTTAAGGCATAATTACACAGAGACCGTCCAAAATATTGATATTTATGAAAGTGATGCATTTGTGCATGTCGTGATCAAACTATTGAGAATTTAATAAAAATGAAAAACATGGGTTGGGTTTTTATCGTGAATTTTGATATTCGACTGAGAATTTGAAAAATGGATGAAAGTAAAAGGGTTGATTTGTAAATAGCAAGTTTTAGGGGGGTGAGTATGCAAATAATCCCCAATACCTATATAGTTTAAGCTGTAATTTTGTTAAAACTATACAAATCAACCACCCTTATTCGTCCAATTTTCAAATTCTCACTCAAATATTGAAATTCATGATTATGTATATATATATATATATATATATACATGCGACTAGGCTGACAAGTTGGTAGGCATATGCGTTATCATTAGTAAGTCCTCTCTGACCAGGATTCGATCCCTATCGACACTGCTAGCACGTATGGAAAGCAGTAATTTCAAATACCACTCTTTATATTTATCTATATACATATAAATGAATGAATGAACATTCCTTCTCACCAAAAAAAATCTTCCATCTTTGTTTAGCACATGTCTTACCTTAAAAAACCAAACAAATTTCTCACTTTCTGAAAACCCCACATCTTCTCCTCATATATATAACCATCCCTCCCCTTTCAAGCCTATCCCATTCCCACCCACAAGTCAATTCATAAAACACAAATTAAAGCACCTCCTTTTCCAATAATGGACTTCTCCCACCTCTTCTCTTCCCACTCCTCTCCTTCCCAACCCCAATCAACACAAAACCTCCTCACCCAAACCTACAATCCAAGATATCTTGGTGTGCGGCGTCGCCCATGGGGCCGTTATGCCGCTGAGATACGTGACCCGGCAACCAAAGAAAGACATTGGCTCGGAACCTTTGACACGGCTGAGGAAGCTGCTGTTGCCTACGACCGCGCCGCACGTTCTCTCCGTGGTGCTTCCGCGCGCACCAACTTTGCTTATCCTGACCTCCCACCAGGCTCTTCTCTAACCCCATTTCTATCCCCAGACCTTCCTTCTCCTCACCCTTTCTTAATTCCCCCTCCTCCCCTTCTTCTTCCATCTACCACCATTCTTCCCAGCCATCAATCATTACCTCCTGTCATCGAAGAGGAGATCATAACTCCAGCTCCTGAGCGTGTTTGTAATGGAGGAGGATTGGAGCTAGGGGAGTTCAATTATTCCGACACGATAGGAGATGAGGAGGATATATTGAGCGGCCAAATCTATTTCGATGAGGAGTTCTTACATAGCCCTCTATTTGGACCGATGCCGGAGGCGAGTGAGTATATTGTTGAGGATTTTCAGCTCGATGGTCGTTCTTCTTCTTCCCTATGAAAACATTTCAGAACTTATTAGCTGCGACTCAGATACATAATTCTTTATAAAGATGATTGATTCCTACGTAATCATTTGTCTGCGCATAGAATTATGCATGCATGCAGTTTCAAATTCAATAATTTTTTACGTGAATGAGTGAGAGAGATGATTCTATGCATGATTTTATGTATAAAGTC
Organism: Phalaenopsis equestris; assembly: GCF_001263595.1. Classification (NCBI taxonomy): domain Eukaryota; kingdom Viridiplantae; phylum Streptophyta; class Magnoliopsida; order Asparagales; family Orchidaceae; genus Phalaenopsis; species Phalaenopsis equestris. The sequence goes on from NW_018165551.1 coordinate 54,545, forward strand.
GATCCATTAGTGGAGTACAGAGCTGTGCTTTGTTCTGTACAGAGTTATTTAGAATGAGAGCAAGGATTTGATTCTTAGTCTGCATGAAGAGTTATGAACATGGTTTGAGTTCAATAATCTCTCATGAAATTGGGAGAGAGTGTGTGGGAATGGAGATCTTTTGTTGTTGTTGTTGTGATTTGCTATATGAAGTAATATGTTATGATTGTTCTTGTGTTTCTTCCACTTAAAATATGTTTGGGGCAGTCATATATATACCACAAAATTCTTTTATATTTGCATATATGATACCTAAACTTTGATATTTATAGATATAGACGTTGTATCCAAATTTAAAACATCATAATGAAGATATCATTATTGTTTACTCTTTTAAAAGTGAGATATAACTTCCATGCAGAGCTTTATGACACCAAAGAATTATAAATATAAATATAAAGTTAGATATGTAAATACTAAACTTGACTCACTTATCAAATGGAAGAGAGAGAGAGAGAGAGAGAGAGAGAGAGAGAGAGAGAGAGAGAGAGAGAGAGAGAGAGAGAGAGAGAGAGAGAGAGAGAGAGAGAGAGAGAGAGAGAGAGAGAGAGAGAGAGAGAGAGAGAGAGAGAGAGAGAGAGAGAGAGAGGAGAGATAGAGAGAGATGAAAAAAACCAAATTACATCAATACTTGTTTCAAAAATACATCTACAATGCTAGTCACTCATTCAAACAACATAAACATTCTATTAAAAAAAGTAATAATTTAATTTGAACATTTTCTAATAACATTAAAAACCAAAACTATGATGTAGTTTTCATAAAAAAAACAACTTTTGATTTACATACATATTATTGAATTTATATACATTTACATATACATTTACATATCTTTCACATAAACCCTCATATCTTGTTGTATAACATTTTAATTTCTAAATTACATACACTGATAAGATTAACTTATCTCACCCAAAATATGTTTTTTTATGCATATATTTCTAGGGGACATTTACACGTGTATCAATCAATTCCTATGTATTTGCATATCTAACCATCTAAAAAAAAAATCACTAATTTAACTATTAAAATAACTATAATTTTTTATATATCAGATGTATAAATATATTATATACATGAAGAGAGAAAGAGATACCCATGTTATGTTTGAGTGAGTGTGGCAGCAAAGGG
>NW_018165551.1:55848-60748 GCF_001263595.1 Phalaenopsis equestris
CCCATGTTATTCATGTGTTATTGCGTGTTATTTATGTGTCATTGTGTCCTGGGAATATTCCTCTGGTAACACGGAGAATATTCCCCATTATTATTCTGGTGTTATTGTGTCATGAGAATATGTTTGGTGTTATAATAACACAATAACATATCAGTAACACATGAATAACACACAACAACACATGAATAACATTGGGGAAATATTCCCCGTGTTACCGCACCGTTTTTTTTCCTGTTGTGTGGGGTGTCGTGGCCTGATTTCATTGGCTACGCACGTTCCTCTACGTCCGTTGTACTGATGTAATTTTTTTTCCATTCAAAGTAGCATTGAAGGAGAGAAGAGGACGGCTGCAGATCTAAAACAGTGAAAAATCAACGTTCTTGTGAAAGAACTTTGGCCGAAGTTTGGGGAATGTTCATTCACCAAACGAAACTTTTCTTTGCATCGGCTTCCATGAGAACGCAAAGGAGCTTCGCCGCGCCCTCAAAGGAAGCCTAAGTGGCTAGTTCCAGACTTCCAGCGAAGTTAACGTGCACTCCAAACAACAGTGCTTATAGGTTGCCTTCAATAGTAAAGAATTCTTAACGATCTGCACATTGCTATTCACCCCCTCTCTCTTTGTGAGTCCTTCTCTTCTCTCTCCCTCATCATTTGGTTGTGCCATTGAGGCTTTTGTTGCTTTCTGGATTGGGTGTCTCAGGGATTGGAAGGGGAGGGGTGGCTTAGGGAGGGAGGAGATTCTGGCACCAGTGATTGGCCGTGCGGACATCTGAACAAATTATTTTTTTTCTGCAAAAGAAGAGAATTTTTTATGTGCATGAATCATAGCACGGGCATATATATAATTTTTCAGATTGTGATCCTCTATCTATTATAAATAGAGAGGATCCATAGCATGTACGGGTGATTTTTTTGCCTCTCTAAGCTTTTTGGCTCCTTCCTCAACTCATACTCTGTATAAAGATCCCCAAAAATATAATAGATTTCCTCTCACGGGACATGTATATGTGTCATCTTTATTTCTTTCTTCCTCTCTTTATTTCTCCCTCAGGGTCCCTACTGCTCCAATCCTTAGGCATACTTCACAGAACATTTGTATATATATATATATATATTATAATGTATTTTGTATTATGTATTTATATAAGAATGGTGGAATTAGTAGAACATTTATGTGAGGCTTGTAGGGGGAACTAGTTGATAGTCTTCTCCCCAATTAGAATCTCTTCAACTAAGAAGCAAAGCATACTTTAATCATTAATTTGTAACTTAGCTATTCTTACGATTTAACTTTCTAAAAATAAATGACAAATTTAAGGCAGCTAGCTTTTTTTTTTTATTTATTTAATTTTTTTCTCATTTTAAAAAATTTTAAAAATAACAAAAATCATAACCAAGCATAGCCACGAGTAGGGGGTGTAAACGAGCTGATGCTTCGTGTTCGTCGTCTTCGACTCGTTTATATTTCGAGCTCAAATAGTGTGTTCGTGTTCGACTCGTTTGATTAGCGATCCGAACACGAGTTGTACACGAACAAAGAGTCGTTTTGACAACTCTAACCATGTAACCATAAGATGTTAAGTATTGGGGCAAGACTTAAAACATCATTTGAATCTAATTTAATTATTTTTATTCTATTTTCTTAATTAATAATTTTTATATTGATTATAAATCTTTATAGCCCTGTAGTCAATTTTTTTTTTTTTTTTAAATACGAACCAAAACGACCTGAACACGAACTAATAAATATTTGTTCGTGTTCGGTTCATTAACTTAGCGAGCGATCCGAACACGAGCTATTCGCGAATAACGAGCCGTTTTACAGCCCTAGCCACAAGATAAATTTCTTTAAGAAAATAATTATTCTATATTTTCATATCTAACGTAAGCTTTTATAGAACACACATAAAACTCAAATCCTTAAAATCATATAAAAAAATATGATTATTATTAAATTTTAAAAAAATGAACAATGTTTTGTCATCAAAATATTATAAATAAAAAATATCAAATTTATTTGTTAGATATGCAAAAAGATTAAAATTATGTGGTATATATGTAAACATTTTAAAAACAAAATAACAATTTAGTAATAGGCATAGAATTTAACATATTCACATGAGAAATTTTTTCTCATGGACGAGGACATATTAACTAAGGATAGCTGTGAATTTAATGGTATCGTGGTGTTATGCACTGCAACATCACCATAATATCATCAATACATTGTCTGCACGTAATATTTCCTTCACGGACATAGATGGCCATCGAAATGGTGAATGCTTATCAAGTGCTGGTTTTTGAGATGTAGTCAATTGTGCACCGGCGGCTGCTACAGCGGCCTAGAGATAGAAATTTTGGGGAGTAGCGACATTCAAATGCGGGGGCGGGGCGGGGCGGCGATCGCCAGCGCCCTGGCGAGGGAGGTGAACCGAGACCCCCGGCGGCCACAAGGTGGTAGCTGGGCAGACATGAAGCTCTGAATCGAGTAATCAGCTAATGGGTAAATGATTATTACACTCTGAACTTATTAACAATGAGTTTGATTTGGTTCTTTTTTTTAATGATTATTATGAGTATTATAAATATATATTTCCTTTAATTTAGGTCCAGGAGAATGACTTGTTAACTAGAATTGACACCTCTAAGAGATTGCAATGTTGTGCAATTGCATATATACCACATCAGAAATTTAAATAAAATAAAATAAAATATGAAAGCATACAGAGATAAAATAGAATTTTAATGTCCTAAAAGCATCCCAAGCCACAGGATTTCAAGCAAATAAATTACATGCAGAAGGACCTCAAAACAGGTTATATTGCAGGTTTTTCAAACTTTATGTGCCAATCAATCATCTCTATTTTATTAGATGTCTCTACCGGGGATGTCTCTGGCAGTGTTCGTCGGGTTCCCTCCCTGATAAGCAGCTGCAGCTCCAGGTTGCCCGCCCGGAAGTCCTCCATTGCCGCCGCCACCACCCTGGTGATAACCACCATTACCTTGGTCGGAAGGGCCTCCATTTAGATAGTTGGAGCTATAGTTCCGTTGGGACGGAGCCTGGCCACCTGCCGGGGAGCCCGGAGGGACACCTGAAAGGCCACCCGGAGGGCCCCCTTGGGGTCCTTGATTACCACCATAATAAGGGGTGGAGCTGCTGGGCTGGCCCGACGGATACATCGGGCTGTGGGGAGGACCGGCCTGATATGCCGGACCGCCAGGCGGACCGGACTGATAACCCCTTGGGGTCCTTGATAGTTGGAGCTATAGTTCAATTATACTTTAAGTGCGTGATCTAGATCCACTTTGACTCGGGTCAGATCTTTTTTTGATGTCAACTGGATTGTCTCCCTAAGACACTTTGCTTGATCATAAATTGGTGTATCTAAATTTGATTTTTGGTCAAAATGTGTGTCGAGATTTATGCAAATCACTATAATTTTCTAGTAACAAATGAGTTGCCCCTATTTTCATACGTTAATGCTGAAGACATTGAAACCATATCTCAATATTGCCCAAAAAATTAGGTGCCTTGGAATAGCAATTTTGAAGTTTTTTTACATGTATTTGAAGAAAGTAAATCTACTGTAATTTTCAATATTAAAAAAATAAAATAAAGACATGAATTCATGGTGAAATATTATGTATAATATTTATCACATTGTTAGTGCATGAAATTGTAACTGTTGCAGACATGTGCTGAATAATAATATAAACAACATGATATCATAAGTGCAGGAAAATAATATGAAAATAAATATTCATTTATTTATTTAAATTATTTTAAAAAAAATTTCTTCTCCTCGTTATACCTTCACTTCCACTTATATCTCCGCATGTTCATATTTCTTCATGCCCATTATAACTCAGCTTTCACTTATACATCCACTTGTTCACATCTGTTCAAGCGTATCTAACGCACATATAGATAATTACATCGGTGCAAAACCACTTATAACTCAACTTGATCGCAAATAACATACATCCGCCCAAATAACATACATTCGCCCAATCAGAACCACCGACAACCTCCCCATTATTTTTCATATTTGACACATATTTTGATACAAAAGCATATAAATATTAATAATTTGACATATTAAATATCTCAAAATACCGTAGAAAGTGGTCCATACTAGTAGGTACAAGTAATAATGTAATTTGCGGTGAAAATGAATCTACACATATCGACATGCAAATTTGCAAAACCACTTATATAAAATGTACATAATAATATCCCAAGCATTTCTTGTTTTACAACAAATTTAGCAGGTTTAACAAACGTACCAAAATATACAAAATATTATATAACGCAGAATGTGTAGATATTTATGTTTTTATTTAAAAATAGAACGTTAAAAGAAATTTTTTTGGTTTTTTATTATTTTTTTTTACATAAAAAATTTATATAAATTCATTCTCATTTTGAAATATATAACTCCAAAAATTACCAAAAAATTGTTAATAAATAGAAAAATATGTTTAGAAAACATTGATGCAGTTGATTTGCAAAACAGACACTAGATGGTTCCAAAAATCTCAAATATCTCTTATATAATTTAAGAAATAAAAATCTTACTAAAACCTTTTAATTTTTTACTTATGATGGCCATAAAAATAGGTTAAAATATGTCAAAAATATAATCTAAGTATACTCTACAATTTGGTGAAGATGTTTTATAAATCGGACACGAAATAAAAGTACTTAAAATTGACTAATGAATTGAGTATAAAATTAATTCCATAAACTTCAAAAAGATCAATAAACATAAAATAAACATGTCAGACGTACCGGATCTCAAAATCAGCTCCCAACAGATGCACTGGTAAACTACATTAATAGTTGTTACATTGTCCTCTCCTTTGAAAAATGCGTCCTCGACATTCAAAATTAATAACT
>NW_018165551.1:60848-68822 GCF_001263595.1 Phalaenopsis equestris
TACCCTTGGGCGCCAGGCGGACCGGACTGATAACCTGGGCCACTAGGCGGACCCGATTGATAGCCCTGGCTGCCTTGTGGGCCTGGTTGATAGCCTTGGTTTCCAGACGAACCGGGTTGATAGCCCGGACCACCGGGCGGACCTTGTTGATAACCCTGGCCACTGGGCGGACCTGGTTGATATCCCTGGACACGTGGTGGACCTGGTTGATATCCCTGGCTGCTAGGTGAACTGGGTTGATAAGCTTGGCTGCTCATCCCACCCACTTGAAAACCCTGGCTGCTGGGCGGACCGGACTGATAACCCTGGCCACTGGGTTGCACGGAGTGAGGCGGCCCAGCCTGATAACCCTGGCCACTGGGTTGTGCTGATTGAGGCGGGCCAGCCTGATAACCGTAGCTGGGCGGTGTGTTGGGCCCTGGATTAGGGAAGGAACTCGGGTTCGAAGGCATTGGCTCGGGCGAGTTAGGTCCAGGTTGTGGAGGGGAAGCAGCGTTCTGAAAATTTGGCATGGGAGGAGCTTCTCTACTCTGAAATTCTCGGCTCTGCATGTTCTCTCGACGTCGCTCGAAATTCCTTGACCGATCGTAGTTGCGAGGCCGATCTTGGCGTCGCGACCTCTCGTTCGCACGACTATTGTTCCTAACCCACTCCTCGTGGTATTTGGGGTCATATGGAACTGCTTGTCCGTTGATGAAAGGCTCTCCTGTTGGATAATAAGCAGAAAGATACCAAAGTTAGTCTAGTTCAGAGAGCAATACATCTCTAGCATAGCAGCAACAGACAACAGCCATACCCACACTGACACACATAACATATAAACATGATGATAACCCAAAGGGAAATATACATAGATACCAAACAATCATAATTTATTTACAAATCTAAAACCCAGAGTTTAATATATACATTTATAAAGCCTTGATGTTATAAGTCTATGCATGAAAAGAAAATTATCCACTTTTAAAAAGATAGTGATGGGAGTACTTCTTATGTGATGCAAAACAAATGTCTGTAAATATGAATGTTTTAAGCGTAAGATATGTAAATAATAAGATAACATCAACGGGCTGATATAAATAAATAAATAAATAAATATATATATATATATATATAATCAAAATATTATTATATATAAGTGAAATTTACATGCAGCTAGATGCATTGACATGTAGAAAATTTCACACAATACTAATTGAACTGAAAATAAATTATTATGAATTAATATTCGATACTTTTTAAACATATTTACTTTGCATATTTCTAATTTTATTTTCTATCTCATTAGCTTCAACTATTTTTAAGTTTGTTTTTCAATAGTTCTAATGCTGTCAAAATTTTAGCAAATATATCAACAGTTATTAATAATCCTAATTATTAACCATTTTGTGAATATCATATTTTGAAATGTAAATCATATTTTGAAATGTTAGAACGCATCTCAAAACTGTAAAAAAAAAAAAATAAACTTAACTTTAGCTTGTCTAAAGCCAGAAGTTAACTCAATACATATAACTATCATTTTTTCAAAATTTGAAACCTGAAAACAGCAGTACACTTGAGAAAAAAATACATTTTGTAACAGTATGAATTCTATTCAATATGCATAATACAGAAGATACTCGAATATCAACAGTAGGCATGGAAGATTCAGAAATGAAATAATTATTTCAAGTCATAAACAGCCTCGAATAGAAGATTTTAGTATGGGACAAAATCTTCAGCTAATAAGAAAAAAAATATCATAATTCAAACAAACATACATACATACAACAAGAAAACCTTAATCATTTCTTATACAATAAGCCCAAGTCTTCCGAGGTCAAAACCTGAATCATCAGATGGTCGACGCTTAATGTGACAAAACCATCTAAGACGACTTTTTCTAATTTTGTCCGTCGCAGGAGCTACAACAACCCGATCATGGATATATTCATTTCGCATTTTGTTTCTAAGTGTAAAGCCACTCATCCACCTAATCATTCTCATCTCGGCAACACTTAACTTAGTATTATGCTTCTCTTTTAAAAGCCAACATTCAGCGCCATATAGCATTGCAGGTCTCGCCACCGTCTTATAAAATTTTCCTTTTAGTTTAAGCGGTACTTATTTATCACACAAAAGGCCCGAAGCATTCTTCCACTTCAACCAACCAACTTGTATTCTAGTATTAACATCCCCATCTATTGCTTTGAACAACAGATCCGAGACATCGAAATCGTTCACACCTTTTAATAATTTGATCACCTGAAGTTGCACTTCTGTCACTAGAGCTACTACTAAAATTACATTCCATGTATTCAGTTTTAGTTTGACTCAAAATGAAGGCTTTTAGACTCCAACGTAGACCTCCGTAGTTCAAGTTTTTCCTGGGCTTTTCTCTCGTCTTATCCTGTAGTTCAAGTTTTTCCTGGACTTTTCTCTCGTCTTATCCACGAGAAGAATATTAACAGCAAAAAGCATAAAGCAAAAAGCATACACAAAGCTACATCCTCCTGTAAATGTCCAGTAAGACCATCCATAACTAAAGCAAAAAGATATGGGCTTAAAATCGATCCCTGATGTAATCCAACAGAAATAGGAAAATATTTGGTCAATCCTCCTTTAGTTCGAACACAAATAACACCTCTAGCATACATATCTTTAATGACTTGAATATAAGTCATATCAACACCTTTCCTCTCAAGAACTCCCCAAAGGATATCTCTTGGAACTTAATCGTAAGTTTTTTCTAAATCAATAAAAATCAAATGTAGATTCTCCTTATTATCTCTGAACTTCTTCATCAAACTTCTCAATAAATGTATAGCTTCTTCTCATTTCTGAACTTCTCAATCAAACCTATCAATAAATATATAGCTTCCATAGTAGACTTGTCCGACGATTATGAGAAATCTTTGTGAGAAATCTTTGTAATGCGTCTTAGCTTATGTTCAATTACCTTTTCTCATAATTTTAAAGTATGACACATCAAGTTAATTCCTTTATAATTTGCACACTCTTGTGCATACACTTTATTCTTAAAAATAAGGACCAAAATACTCTTCCTCCACTCCTCAGGCATCTTTAGCCAAGAAACTCCCAAATATCCTAAACATTTTCATAATTTAATTGAGATAACATTAAATCCTACAGACTTTCCACCCTTGGTTTTCTTTAAAGGCTCTTCAATTTCTTTTTTACTAATGCGACGGTAAATATGAAACGTTTTATTATTATTAACGATATTAATATCACTAAGGTCGATCTTATTTTTTAGAAACTTTATTAAATAATTTATCAAAATAACTCACCCACCTATGTTGAATATCTTTTTCTAAAAAATACTTTTCGATTTTCATCTTTAATACACTTTACTTGAGTTAAATCTTTACTTTTCTTTTCTCTTTGTTTGACTAGTTTAAACATATATTTTCACCCTCCTTAGTGTCTAATCTATTATAAAGATCATTAAAAACAGAGTTTTTAGCGTCACATATTGTTCTTTTAGACTTCCTGCAGGCCGTTTGATATTTTTCCCAATTCTCTAAGCTTTTAAATTTAAACCAATTTTTATAATATAACTTCTTACATTTTATCTTTTCTTGCACATTATTACTCCAACACCAACTATTTTTATTTAAAAAAAAAAATTCTTTTTATTCTCCAAGTACACATTTTGCTACTTGTTTAAAAGTATTTGTTACTTTATCCCACGTAGCATTTACTTTTGGGATAAATGGTGGAATGTTGCGAATAATAAAAACTCAAACATTGGTGATAAATTAACAACTACTTTGTTCAAACAACTCAAGCAACATACTATTATTTCAATTTTTGTATTGCCTCGATTTCTAAGGTCAATCTCCTCGCTAAATAGTTAAAGGTATTAGAATTTGAAACTTGCTTGAATGAAATGGCACGAAGCATAAAATCAACATTAGAAATTTTTGGGATGGCAAAATTGGATTCAAAACAATATTCAAATATCAGAAATAAAACATGACATTAGTTGTGAGGTGAAAGAAAAGAAAATTATGAAATATAGACATGAGTTTGATGCATTCAATTACCACAGGCTACAAAATGCAAAAAAGATAAATTTACAGAAAAACAAATTCTTCAAATGAATGGCATATGCTAGTCATTTTTAAAGGAAAAGTAACAAATCAATAAAAAAGTGAAATTTATAAGAACTTAACCATTATAAACATACATGTTCACTTAAAGATTAGCACAGTAAACAAAAGCAGTAAACTTGCAAGCATAGCCTAACTTTGTTCGGGAAAAAAAGTAAATGTAACATTATGTACCCAATTAAACATCATTGAACTCTCAAAATAAAAAATACGCACATTTTACCTGTAGAATAAGCTTTAGAGTAAATTCTACCGCACTGCCTCGAAATCATGACAAGAATGAATCCAAATAAGAGGTGAAAGGAAAAATAAAAAGTGATTTTTTTGGGAATTGCAAAAGAATTCATTAGATGTCAACAAAATCAGCATAAATTTGTACCGAGAAAGTAAGCATAATAATGCAGGTAATACTTGATTTATTTTTCATAAACCTTCGAAGGCATCAACAAAAAATGCATCGCTAGTAACTCGACAGGCCATTTGTTTTAACGTATAATTTAAAAATTTTGACTTCTTGGAAAATGAGGTAGTTCACAAGAGAAAAACATGTATGGCACATGTTAAACCAAAAAAAAGTGACGTGCTAAAGTCAAATATATAAGATCACTTGGGTTCATTTGTTTGATTGAAGTTGGAATACATGCTTTGAAAAAAAGATAAAATTTCCAAATTTCATTATTTGGTCAGACGTGGACCAAAATAAGTATTAACTATATAATGTACACTAAGGGTATAAACGAGTCGAGTCGAGCTTGAGCCATCCTCGGCTTGAGCTTGATTAATTTTATCTAATTCGAGCTCCAGCTCGTCTACAAGTTCGAGCCGGCTCGCGAGTTGACTTGTTTGATATAAAGAAGAGAAAATAATAATAATTTAAGGTAATTTTATAATAAAATGATAAATATAATGAACAATAATGACATGAATAATAAAAAATTACCTAATATACAATAAAAAATATTTTTAAAACTTTAAAGATGAAGTTTTGAAATTTAATATATTTTTAGTATATTTTATATTAATTTTCTTTAAAACGAGCCGGATCATGAGCTAAAAAGTCGAGTTGGGGCTAGCTTGAGCTTGGCTTGTTAGCTCATTGAGCTCAGTTCATGAGTCACTTATCAATTTGAGCTCGAGTCGGCACATTAGTCGGCTTGACTCACTTACACCCCACCCCTACTGTACACACATTCAAAATAAACTCTCCAGTATAAGTATATGAATTCCATGCTCAAAATAAATTAAAACAAAATTATCAATAACATGATTCCATCTACATAAGCCATAAGAAAATAATCAAAGAATACAAGATCATTGTTTTACCCCCTCAACAAAAAACAAAAATCATTTTAACTCAAGAAGTGGCATAAAATAAGAAAAAAAAGAAAAAAAACACAAAAATTGATAAAATTATAAAGAGAAATTTACAAATCAAAACTTTCATATTTACATAAAAGAAAAAAAAAACACAAAAATTGATAAAATTATGAAGGGAAATTTACAAATCAAAACTTTCATATTTACATAAAGTAGTACTTTGTTGCTTTAAACTTATGCATAAAAAAGTGCATTAACTTTTTAAAAGTGGGAATAGTGCTGTTTTTTATGTGACATAAAAGATTTGAGGGTAATGTGTTAAGTATGAAAGTTTAGGTGTGAGATTTGTAAATACATAAGAATTGTGTGCTATGTATGTAAATGACCCAATTAAAAAATGCCTTGAAACCTATTAAACAAGTTCATTTAAAAAATACTGTAACATTTCATGTAGAAATTAAATTAAGGACTGCATGAAAGATCCAAAGATTCATAAAAGAGTAAAAATAAGCATATGAATGACAAAGTAAGCCATATTGAAAAAGCGGCCAACTAATTTTTTCAGTAATTTTTTTCAAAAGCAACCTTCAAAATTAAAAACTGTCAAGCAACAACAAACAATTATATAAGAACATCACATCACCTCCATAATCTTTCTCTTTAACATTAAGATAAGAATCTGGAAGAACCCAACGGACACCCGGAAGAGCTGCATTGAATGCGATAAAGAAAGTTAAAAGCTTGAGTTTTGAAGAAAGCAGCAGCTGACCAAATTCATACCCTTGATTTTGTATGACAATTCTTCAGAGACCAGAGCTCCAAAAGCAAAGTAGTGCTTGGTTGAAACAGAATATATTTTCATTCTTGCCTCATCCTCACTGCAAAAATTAAAAAAAAAAACTAAAAATTATGCCAATATACAAAGTGAGCACAAGAACTACAAGCAAAAAGCACAAGGACAATTATTTTTTGGCGCATATACATACATACCACACATTTCATATCTATTTACATAACAAACAGCTAAAGTTTCTTATTTATATACATAATACTCAAATCTTTGACATCACAGCAAATATACCATTATTACTAGTTTTTTAAAAGTGAAATATACATTTTCATTGATAGGATTTTAATACCAAGGTGTTATCATGAAAAGATCAAATTTTTTTGTGGCATGCATGTAAATTTCCCTTATCTGTTCCTCCTTTTTTTCGTTTTTTTTTTGGCTCCTCTTAGGATTCTTCACTTTGTTTCCAATCAATGTATGTGCAGCACAAGCACATTTATATTGACAAAACAATGGGTTGATTAAGTGGAAAAATAAGTAATATTAATCTCTATTAAAATATGCATTATGGCTGAGTCCGCGTTCATATCACATTTAAGCCAAAAAAAATAATAAATAAATAAAGATTTGGGAAAAAAGCCTAAGAATAAAAGCTACATCCGCCATGTAAAACACAGTATGCGCTAGGGTTCAAGATTGTGAATCCGTACCACCTCCCTAATAAGAACCCATTATCTATACACAGTACAATAATTACAATATGAAGAAATCTGCCAAGAACCAGAAGGTAGAAAGAGCGGAGCAAACCTTCCGACAACTTGGGCTAGTGTTTTAATATATGAATCGATAATCTCATCCCTGGTCAATTTCTCATCGGGCTTCTCCACAACAACAAGCCAGTGCTCGAAGTCGCATCCATCAAGGAGAATCGTCTCCTTCGGGGGCCGGTTGCTCCAATTCGGAGACGGATCTTGAATGGATGAGGTTGTCGACCGAGTCGAAAAACATCGGCCAGCGACACCTCGGCGATCGATCACAAGACGCAAGCCCTCGCTGACGGAGACGAGCGGCCGGAGTTGCGGAATCGGACAGGTGCGAATGGAAAAGGTCCGATATGCGAAGGGGCGTGAGGTGGGGGTGCAGATGGCACGAAAACGAGATAGAAGAGAGCACGTCGTCGCCATAGTAGAAGAAGAAGGTGAGAGGAGAGTTGGAGATAAGAAAACCCTAGAAAGAGGTTTCGAGCAGAGGTTAGGGTTTTTCGTTTACGAATCTCCGCTTTATATGGACTAATAAAAATGAATTGTTTGTATGGGCTGCAATCTCGGCCCATTTTATATAACCATATGGAGTTTGGGACTGCATTCTCGGCCCATTTATGACGGTTTTATTATTGTTGTAAATAAATGCTGTCATAGTGATTTTTTTTTTCTTGTTGTAAATAAATGCTGTCATAGTGATTTTTTTTTTCTTGTTGTAAATAAATGCTGTCATAGTGATTTTTTTTTTCCTAGTGTCATTATATACATACATATACCCAAATATACACACACACTAAGGCCGCGTTTGGGACAGCTTATTTGCAACGGTGGAGTTTTCAAAACGTCACCGTTTGTTTGAAAATCAAGTTTGCAGGGCTTATTAGAAAACTCATTTTTCATTTTTGTATTAGACGCGGATTACGGGGTCGACCCCGGGATCCGTGTTTAATAGTGTCGAAAGACAGTATATGCCCTCCTTCCCCTGCCT